>NC_064258.1:26690844-26994511 GCF_003254725.2 Canis lupus dingo | reverse complement strand
TGAGCCTAAACAAGAAAAATGACATATTTAATATGTTACATCTTTGTTTTAGCATCTGAGTTTTCAGCTTGAGATTTTAAATCTAGTATTTGAGCCAAGTTCTAGTTTCATATTACAAAGTTAATGTTTATGTCAGATAAATGAAAATTAGTCTATGTAGTTCTTAATTATTAATTATTTATAATTATTATTATTATAACTATAATAATTAAGGCAATGATTTAATTTATCCATGTTTAATTTTGTTCATGTCATTTTATACATTTATATGATTTTAAACATTTTATTTGATATTACACCAATATTTTTTTATCTTAAATTTTCACTACATGAGGAAAACAATATTAATAACCTCATATGTGTCTTTCCACCATTTTCTATTCTAAATTTCACCTTTTCTTTAAATAAAATATGTAGAAACCTACCAAAAAAGTTTTTTAGAGAAATGGAAATGCTGTTTTGCAATTGGCAGGTCTTATTTAATAATGGTGTTCATTTTCCTCTTCTCTCTATATATCTTAACTTATTCTTTAAAAGATAACTGTAGTTCTAGTATGGCATGTTTATAGGTAATGAGGTTATATTTCCAAGGATTGTCAGTATAGAGCCCTGCAATAAACATCCTTGTATGTATTTTCTTATGTAATAAATATTTTGTTTTGTGGGCTTGCTACCAAGAAATGGATTTCTGGATCAAGATGTATGAATAATAGTAATGATGGTGATAATGATAACAACAACAACAAAAACAACAAAAGTAACTGATGTTCATGGAACTCTTACCAATTGATAGGCATGTTCCAATTTGCATGTAGTAACTGATTTAATTTGCACAACAACTTTCCTTATTACTCACATTTTGTATTAGGATTTTGAGAGATGTTGCCAGTTTCTGAAAAGACAGTAGCAGTTCAGATTTTCAAAAGCATGCAAGATGTGTTAAAAATTTCTATCACATTTTTGTGTCAATTTGTATTTCCCTAAAGAAACTTCTCTAAACAATTATCAGCTGTTTGCAGTTTCCTGTTTCCTGTTTCCAATTTAATATTAATTTTTTAGACTAGTCTTAGGTTCATAGAAAAATTGAGAGGAAGGTACAGGCAGTTTCTATATGCCCCCTGCCTCTGCACATGTGTAGTCTCTCCCATTATCAATGTGCCCCACCAGAATGATATATTTATTATTACTGATGATCCTATCCATCATTATTGCACAAAGACCATAGTTTATATTAGTCCAGTATTTTTTATATTGGCCTAATCATCTCTAGATCAGCCAAAATCCAGCTGAATCCCAGACTAACCAATGAGCAAGCCTGGCCATCATTAGCAGAACTAATGACCCAAAAATGTGAACAGTAGATACTTACTATGTTATTGTTCTGGTTTTGTGGTTATGCTTTTCATGAAACATTTTGTATAACTTTTTATTTTTATTTTTTTAGAGACAGACAGAAAGAATGGGTGGGGTGGCAGTGAGGGGCAGAGGGAACCAGAGAAAGAGAATCTTAAGCAGGCTTCATGCCTAGTACTGAGCCATAGTGGGGTTTGATCTCATGACCCTGAAATCATGACTTGAGGCAAAACCAAGAGTTGGACGTTTAACCAACTGAGCCACCCAGGCACCTCACATGTCATTTTTATCTGAGAGTTATTTACACTGATTTTGTGCAGAAAGAGTTAATTGATTGTAAATACATATGTAGCCATCAAATAAATATATCTCATTTATTATTTATCCACCTATATATTTATAGCAAGAAAAGCCATATTATGGATATCTTTGGCCATGATACTCTGGGCACCCATGAAATAGATAGATTATAAATGATACAATTCTCAAGAGTGCTATATGCTACTAGTTTTTACGTAATAGGGTTTATCCCAGTTTTCACTCAGACCAATACAGAAACATTTCTGTTATCTACATTCTCAATAAAATAAGTATCTTCACTTATTTTTGTTAATGGATAAGAAATGCTATTTTATTGTTATTTTAATAGGCACTTCCCTGATTATTAATATGTAGTATCTTCAAATGTTTACTGACCATTCTAGTTGAATTGCTTCTCCTAAGCTTTTGTTTTTCCTTTCTGGTTTTCATTTTATTTTATTTTATTTTATTTTATTTTATTTTATTTTATTTTATTTTATTTTATTTTATTTATTTTATTTATTTTATTTTATTTTTTAAGATGTTATTTATTTATTCATTAGAGACACAGAATGAGAGAGAGAGAGGCAGAGACACAGGCAGAGGGAGAAGCAGGCTCCATGCAGGGAGCCCGACGTGGGACTCGATCCCCGGTCTCCGGGATCACGCCCTTGGCTGAAGGCAGTACTAAACCACTGAGCCACCCGGGATTGCCCTTGGTTTTCATTTTTATTCATATGTTTTGTGTTATTTATTTTCAATTTATGACTTACTTTTCTGCTTTTCTTTTCTTTTTTTCCCATGACGAATTTGTTTGTTGTAGGTATTAACTCTTAATCTGTTCTATATGTGGCAAACATGCTATCCAACCTATTGATTGTGTTCTTCCTTTGTGGGATTTATTGCTGATAAAAATAAATATTCATGAGGGACACCTGGGTGGCTCAGTGGTTGAGCATCGCCTTCTGCTGGGTGTGATCACAGGCTGCTGGGATAGGAGTCCCAAATCGGGTTCCCTATGGGGAGTCTGCTTCTCCCTCTGCCCTGTGTCTCTGCCTCTCTGTGTGTTTTTCATGAATAAATAAATACAATCTTAAAAAAATGAGTATAATAATTGCTTAGTTGCTAAAATGTGGCTCTGCCCATGTGCCAGAATTCATGTTCCAGGTACTCGCTCCTAAAACAATTCAGGCCACTCAGCATTGTCCTTGAATATATGTGGGATATGAGCTGATAAATATCAGTATTTTTTTTTTCTGGGAAGCTCTCTAGTTTTGTTATTTGAACTGAGGAAAGGAAGAGTTGTCAGGAATGAAAGAAGATGAAGAAGCAGATCTGGAATGAGAAGTAGGGGTGAGGGATGCCTGGGTGGCTCAGCGGTTGAGCATCTGCCTTCGGCCCAGGGCGTGACCCTGGAGTCCCAGGATCGAGTACCACATCGGGCTCCCTGCATGGATCCTGCTTCTCCCTCTGCCTGTCTCTGCCTCTTTCTCTCTCTCTGTGTCTCTCATGAATAAATAAATAAAATCTTAAAAAAAAAAGTAGAGGTGAAAGCACACACTCAATGAATGCTCTGGCCCCTCTTTGATTCTGGCCTTGAACTACGCTTTAGTTTTTGGAATCCTTAAGAAACCCCAGTCTCCCAGCAATAAATAGTGGTGTCAGATTGTTCCATAACAATCACTATCTTCTCTGTAAGAAGATGACACTTTGGTACAATTCATATGAGGTTTGTTTATAGATACCATTTAGCTTATGAAATTTGAGCAAGGCACTAATCTTCTGCTTCTAAACAAAGGCTTTAAGAACTGTTGTGTGCTTCTACAATTTCTCTTCTCCTTCTGCTTCAAGCAAGGCATGTTCCAGGGTTAGAAGGTATGTCTTTGGGCAGCCCCGTTGGCTTAGTGGTTTAGCGCCGCCTTAAGCCCAGGGCATGATCCTGGAGACCCAGGATCGGGTCCCATGTGGGGCTTCCTGCATGAAGCCTGCTTCTCCCTCTGCCTGTGTCTCTGCCTGTGTCTCTGCATCTCTGTCTCTCATGAATAACTAAATAAAATCTTAAAAATAAATAAAGAAAGAAGGTATGTCTTTTCCTAGGTTCCAGAATGAAGTGGAGCTGAACCTGCAATAAACTTGTGAAGAACATTCATTGTTGTTTTGAGGCATTGAAAATTTGGGAAGTGTTTTTACCACAGTATAATTTCATGAAAACTATTGGAAAAAGCATATTTTTTTTTCTTATCAACCTATGGCTACTTGTTAGGAAATATTAACATATTTATGCAATGCGATGTATTGATTGTTGAATCTAAAAGAAAAGTTTGCTGTTGGAATCCAGAAGTCCTGGTTTCTAGTATACATAAATCTATGTCATTATGGTGTGTCCCTGCTGCTATCTGATTATGCCACTTAATATTTTTTCTTATATATGAAATGTGCTATCAGAATGCAACTGAGGTAATGGAGAGAGGAGACCATTTAATTTTTGGATATTTGAACTTGTAGAGTTGAAAGTAAATTTTAATTTCATGATTCTGGTTTTGCTAATGTTACAATTACAATGAAGTGTCATTACTTTGGTTGAATTAGGTCATTTTTAGACCCTCATTTCCTGGTGTATGCATACAACAAATCAGGAACATTGTATCCAGATTCTTCATTTAAAAAGGTAAGTTAGTTTTGCTTTATGCTGTGTAGGTTTACTTTTTAAATATCATTAAGTTGCCATTGGCAAGAAGAAAAAATGCTTTCTACCCCACAGAATTATTGGGCAAACAGATCAGAAGCCCTTATTGAAAGGGAGAGTAAGGATGCTAAACCATATTGGGTACAGAATCTGAAGAGGTTCACGTGTGAAACATACGAGTTTACATTGTATCCTAAAATGTGGATAGGGTTCAAGAAATTTTTAAGTATGTGAGAAAATTAGCTTTAGTCTGTGAGATATTTACTTTGTGAGAACAGATGATCGGCAAGAAGTAAATGCAAGTGAAGGGTCAGATTCTATTGCTATATTGCAATGGAGAGATAATGAAATTAAAAATAAACTAGTGCAACATTGTTTTTGTCACCATCTGCAAGTAGAAGGCAGAACAAAGTACACAAGACACCTGTTCTGAGACATTTGACAATAGGCAGATCAGGAAAAATTTTCTCTCTGAGAGAAAAGAGAGCCAGAAGGTGAGTCACATTCAACTTGGCCCTTCTGATTGAGGGTAAAGTCTCAACCATAGCATAGGGAGTTGGGACCAAGCAAAGCTTGCAGACTTGGACCAGAGCTGCTGATGCAGCTTTAACTGGGATGACTCAGGACCAGATAGAGGGGCCGTCAGATGTATGAATTTTTTGCAGGGAGGGAATTGTCTTTATGCCCTTGACTAACGATTAGGCTGCCTGTGTGCTCTACTGAAGAGGGTAAGACTCTACTGAATAGCAGAGAGTGAGAGATACTCTTATCACCCTCATTCCCTACCCCAAGGCCTAAAACTCAGCAACAAGAGGATTCAGGAAGGTTGCCATTAAATTAATTTCAATACAAAATGAAATACTCTGTAAAGCGTAAAAACACAGTAGAGGAAGGAAATAATGCAGATAAGGGTAGAAACCAATGAGATAGAAAAAGGAAAAAGAATAGAAAAAATTAAAGCTCAGAATTTAGTTCTTTAAAAGGACAAATATCATTAATAACCCTTAGTAAGACTAACCTAGAACAAAAACAATTTCCATCAATATTAGGGACAAAGGGGAAATATGATTAGTCATACAGAAAATAAAATATTTTGAAGTATTATGAAACCTTTATGTCAATAAATTTGATAATTTAGATGAAATGGCCAACTTCCCTGAAAAGGAAGGGAAATTATCAAATTTGAGGGGAGAAATAATAGAAAATCTCAATCATTTGAAATCTATTTAAGAAATTAAATTTCTAAACAATCACTTTCCCACAAAGAAACATCAGGTCTCCATCTTCTCATGCTTTATCTTTTAGAGTCTTTAACCATTGAAAGTAATGCTTGTAAGAACATTCATGTGCGATTTGTTGTGTAGACATAATTTTTCATTTTTCTGGGATACATGCCCAGGAATATGATTGCCATTATATGGTAAATATATATATTTTTAATATTTATAATATTATATTATAATATTAATTAATATTATATATTTAATATATATAATATTTTAAAATATTAACTATTTTCCAGAGTGTCTGTACCATTTTACACTTCCACTGGCAATGTAGGAAAGATAGAATGTCTGTATTTTTGACACCATTTGATCAGTATTTACATTTTTTTAGAATTTTAGTCATTTCAATAAATGCCTAGTGATATCTCATGTAATTTTTAATTTTTAAATTTGCATTTCCCTAATGTCCAGTGATATTGAACATATTTTTGTGAAATGAAATGTCTATTAATATCCTTTATAATTTTCTAATTGGATTGATTAGTTTTTATGGTTGATTTTAAAGCAGTTTATATATTCTAAGTATAAGTCTTTTGCCAGATATATGATGTACCAATATTTATTCCCCGTCTGTAATTTTTCTTTTTATCCTGTTCAAAGGTCCCTCATTGATTAGAAATCTTTAATTTTGATGAGAGTGAATTTATCAACTTTTCCTTTTATAAATGGAGTTGGGTATCAAATTAAGAATTCCATGTATGCCTAGTTCCTGAAGATTTTTTCCCCCTAAAAGTATTACAGTTTTATTTACATTTAATTGTATGTTCATCTTGAGATAATTTGTGTAAGGTATGAGGTTTGGATTAAGGTTTATTCTTTTGACTGAGGTTGTGTATTTGTTCTAACACCATTGATAGAAAAGACTGGTCTACATTGAATTGCTCTTGCATCTTTGTCAGAAAGTCAGTGGGGCATATTTTTGTGGATATATTTCTCAGTTCTTATTTATTCTGTCCAGTTCCTTTGTGTCTGTAGTTCTGCCACTACCATGCTTCTACTTGTAAATTAAGCATTTATTGCAGACAACAGTGATTTCTCATACTTTATTCCTTTCTAATATTTTTATCATGGATAGTCTTTGCTTGTTCATATAAATTTCAGACTAAATTACTTTATGAATACAAACAAACTTGCTAGGATTGTGATAGACAACGTCTTAATCCTGTAGATCAATTTGTGGAGACTTGACATTTTTGCTATGTTGAATCTTCCAATCTGTGAATGCAGTGAGACTCTCCATTTTTTTTAATCTTTTTTCTTTTCTTATGTATTTTAATAACATTTTGTAATTTCAGCATGCATATCCTGCAAATAGGGAACACACTTCAGTACAGCACTAGAAGTTGTAGCAAACACAGAAAGGCAAAGCAGAGAGATAAAAAGTATACAGATTGAAAAGGAAAAAAGAAAAATGCCCCATATTTGTACAAGACACATCTATGTAAAAAATCTCAAGGATCCATCTAAAAAAACACCATAAAATATGTAACTTCTGCAAGGTTTTAGGATATGTGATCAACACAACAAATACACTGCATTTCCAGCTAACAACATGTGGAAACTGAAATTAAAATGCAATAGCATTTGTAGTGATTGAAAGAAAATGCTTTGGTATAAACCTAAAAAAACCTTGTGCAAGCTGCAACTTGGCTCTGATGGATAATTCTTTTTACCCATGACTGGTTTGATTGCTAATAATATCTTGAGGATTTTTTTTTAAAATCAAAGTTCATGAGAAGTATTGATCTGTGGTTTTTTTTTGTCCAGATTTTGTCTAATTTTTGTAGTAGAATGATATCTGCCTCAAAATAAATTTGGAAGTCTTATTTCCCGTTTTACTTTCTGGAAGATGTTGTATAAAGAACATAGTAATTTTTAAGTTGTTTGGTAAAATTCTTTATTGTTGTCACTAGTCCTGGGGATTTGTGTGTGTGTATGTATGTGTATGAAATTTTAAATTACCGACTCAGTTTATTTAATAGTTATAGGAATATCTTATTTATCTGTTTCATATGTATTGTTTGTTATTTGTGGTTTTTAAGGAATTGATCCATTCTATCTTAGGTGTGGAATTTAGTAGTGTAATTTTGTCATGGCCTTTAGTATCCTTTAATGATTACAGGAATGTTTTGTTTCTGACATGAATGACTGCTCTCTTCTCTCTTCTTAACTGTGTTAATCATACTAGAGATTTTTCAGTTTATTGAATTTATCAAAGAATCAGCTTTTTCTTGCTTTTTCCATACTATTACCTTATTTTCAGTGTCATAGCATTTAGCTTTATGTTTATTATTTTCTTCCTTATTCCTTTCCTTGAGTTTCTTGTTTTAGTTTGTTGAGAGAAAAGCGTATTATCAATTTGTGACCTTTTCTCTTTGCTACAGTAAGAATTTTAGTACTAAAATTTCCTGCTCAGCACTGCCTGAGCTTCAGCCTACAACAATATGCTGTATATTCATTTTAACACAGTTATATATATTTTAAAATTTCCTTTGAGGCTTCTTGCTTATCCATGGGGTTTTAAAAAGTGTGTTGTTCAATTTCCAAATGTTTGGAGATTTTTCCTGTTTTTCTTGTCTGCTGATTTCTACTTTGATATCATTATGGTTAGAAAATATATCCTGTATGATTTCAATTATTTTAAATTTGTGAAGGCTTGCTTCACAATCCACTATATTGTATGTGTAAATGAATGCTCTTGGATAATTGAAAAATATGTGTACTCTGCTGTTGGGGTGGAGTCTTCCATAAATGTAATATAGATCATATTGATTAATGTTATTCAGTTCTGTATTTTTATCGATTTCCTGCCTAGTACTACCAATAACTGAATGATGGATACTGAGTTCATCATTTATTATTGCTTTTTTGTTGTCTTTCTCTTTCAGTTGTATCAGTGTTTGCTTCATGTATTGTGAAGCTCTGTTTTTTGATGCCTAGTACATTTAGGATTGCCATGTCTTCTGAATGGATTGATGCTTTTATGATTAGGTAATGACTCTCTTTGTCCCAAGTAGATTTTTTGCTAGTGTTTCTATTCTGTCATTTGTTTCAAGATAATTTGTAATCTCACTGAAGCAGTTTTCCATGGCTGCTTTAAAATGTTTGTCTGATAGTTCTAACATGTGGCTCATCTCAATACTGTCATCAGTTGTCTTTTCTTATTTTTGTTGTGAGTTTTTTGGTTCTTGGTATAGTGAGTGATTTTCGCTTGAATCTTTGATGTTTAAATCTGTTTTTGAAGGCAGTCAACCCAGTTTAAGTTTAGATTTAGTGTGGTGTGTTGTTCCAATGACAATTTAGCTTTTTTATAGCTTTTTATATTATTCCATTGAGCGTTGTTCTTCTGACTCTACTCGACTTCTGCTATTGCAGCCTGTGGTGGTAAGAGGTACTTACCTGGGCCATCTTGTACTGATAGGTAGGATCAGATGATGAAGCATCAATGTGATGGAGAGCATTTCTTCTGGCTGTACAAAGGCCACTGGATGTCAGTGTGCCTCTCCTCTATTTTTGCTACTCCCTTCTCACTGAGGGAAGTTCTTATCTGGAACTAATGGAAATAATATGCATGACAGCTAATAACATATAATAATGACATAGAAACAAATTCATAAAGAATGTGATGATACTATAGTTTTTATTAGCATAGCATTAACAAAGGAACAGGACTGACTGTAGATGTCACTAGACTTTTAAGGGAAGAGAAGTGAATATTCACTGAAAGAGAGTATTAGGGGAGAATCTGGGAAGATTAATGCTGTGGAAGTCCATAAGAAGGAAAGCTCAAACTAAGGGTAATGAACATGGTAAGATACTAAAGAGAAAGAAATGAAGAAATATTGATTAAGATACTTTTGGGTAACTTAAAAAAAAAAGTGACATGTTCACATATGAAGCTAAAGTAATGCTGTGAATTACATCAAGTTAGCAGTTATAAACTACACATTTAAGAAATGTGGCTAAGAGAGAAAAGATGCAGATAAAGTTATTTGTCAAAAAATTAGAATTAAAGCAAGAATTATTTGGCAAAGGATAGGAGTCATGACTATTAGAAAAAAAGGTTTAAGAGGAAGAGATTGCAGATAATGGAATATCTGGTGGATAATTTTATGGTAATGGCTAAATGCGAATGTTTGATGATATCTAGGAAGTAAAGATAAACCAGAAACTATTTAAAAATCATTCATGCACTTGTTGTGATGAGTACCCGGTGTTGTATGGAAGTGTTGCATCACTGCGTTGTGCACCTGAAGCTAATATTATACTATACATGTGTTTAGCTAACTGGAATTTAAATATCTTAAAAACTTTTTTAAAAGCCTCAAATAATTCATGAATGTATCTTCATATATTCTTTTTAGGGCCATTGCCTTTATCAAGGATATGCTGCAGAGGTTCCAAAATCAGTTGTGACACTTAGCACTTGTTCTGGACTCAGGTAATGGCATATTCTAGAGATATAAATGATTGAAAATCTTGTGTGGCCCTATAATTTTTGGAAATGTCTTCAAGGTTAGAGTGAAGACAAGGAAAATAGAGACTTTGATTTTGTTTCTTCTCATATACTTTCCTCCTCCTCTTCTTATCATTTTTCCTATTCTCTTTATCAGGCTGGTAGTCATAAAACTTACACAGAAAGAGTTTTTGCTAGCAGGAACAATATTCACATTTCTTGGCACTAGCACCACAATGACTTCTAAATGTCATAATAGAGAGAAGAAGCTATAAAATTGTGTTTGAAAGTTTAGCCAAGTAAGAAGAGATAATTCTTAGATATTAGACCACAAAGGCCACTGTTAAATTCCTACAAAATGTTTTTATAGGGGATCCTGGGTGGCTCAGTGGTTTAGTGCCTGCCTTTGGCCCAGGGTGTGGTCCTGGAGTCCTGGGATCGATTCCACATCGGGCTTCCCTGCATGGAGCCTGCTTCTCCCTCTGTCTGTGTCTCTGCCTCTCTCTCTCTCTCTCTCTCTCTCTCAGTCTCTCATGAGTAAATAAAATCTTAAAAAAAAAAAAGCCTGTTTTTTTAAATGTTTTTATATAATGTTGATTTACATTTCTCAGTAGGTAATCTAGATTAATTATGTTTTTATTTCTTTCTTATGTGTTTAAATATCTAGGGGATTATTGCTGTTGCAGAATGTCAGTTATGGCATTGAGCCATTGGAATCTGCAGCTGCATATGAGCATATGCTTTATCAAATAAAGAATAATAAAATTGATTTTTCCCCTGTACAAGAAAATTATACTACGACTCAACTGGTAGATCAACCCTACAGGATTCTTGTGAAATCAGAAGTAAGTAACCACTTATATGTGATCTTTGCTTGTGTTATCTTTGATAAGTTTATTCACATTGGAATTATTACATTTGGAAAGCAAATACACTGGTAATTAATATCTTCTGTTGTAAGATATTAATTTTAAATATATTTTTACGTTTAGTCATATATCTAGAAAATGTAATAGCTATAAATGCACAAAATTAAAAAACCAAAATTCTTACATTTTTCTAATTGTGAGTATATTGATGCATATATACATATTTGTACTGTTTTTGAATTAACATTCTATTAATATAATATTACACAAAGTTTTTGATTATTAGTTTGTATGAAATTTTCTCCACCAATATTTTTTTTAATAGAAAATTTTGCTAGAAAATGTAAAAGTAGAAAAGAGGCAGGAAATTGTCTAAATCTCATTGTCTAGAGATAGTGCTCTTAGAGTAGTGAAGTATTCTGATTCTTTTAGTATCTCTAGTTATAAATAGAAATTTATAAGTATACTGATTTATATACTGATATAGCTATATACTCCTCTTTGAAATTTTCTTTTTTCTATTAAAAGAATAATACATATTTTTACTTATAATTAAATTGTTACATTTATTATTTTAAATTAAGTATATTGCTTAACATCTATTAAAATAAACATATACATATGTAAGAAAATAAGAATGGACCATATACCATTTTCTAGAGGTAAATGAGGTTGTGGAATCCACTACAACCATTTGATGTATACCCTTTTGTGATATCTATCTATCCATCTATCTATCTATCATGTACATGGGTTATATAATTATGAAATGTATATAGGTTATTTCCATTTATATATATAAATCTATATAAAATTTAAAATTTATATAAAATTTAAAATAAACTTATATATAGACTTAAAATGTATATGTTATATAATTATGTCATTATTTGTGTGTGTGTATATTTATATATATATATATATATTTAAAGATTTATTTATTTGAGAGAGAAAGGGAGAAAGTGTGCACAAGCAGGAGGAGGGGCAGAGAGAGAGAGGGAAAGAGAATCCTCAGCAGGTGCCCCACTGAGCATGGAGCCTGATGTGGGGCTGATCCTAGGATCCTAAGATCATGACCTGAGCCCAAATCAAGAGTTGGATGCTTAACTGACTGAGCCACCCAGGTGCCCCTTTCCATTTTTATATTTTTACTTTAATCAAGAAATGTACTTCATGAATGTAGCACAGTTCTAAACAATCACACTTTGATTATAAACACTTACATCTAGGGTGGGCATATTTCCAAAGACTGTTTGAGATATATACAAATATATCTCAAAAAAATATATATATGAGTATATGAAGATACATTCATGAATTATTTGAGGCTTTTAAAAAATTAATATATATATATTTACATATATATCTCAAAAGAATATATATATCTCAAAGAATATATATACACATAATGTATCTCTCAAAAAAATATATATTTTAACTTTCTCCTTGGAAATGTTTGAACAGCTTTGTTTTTCATCATCAGTGGCTAAAATGAATGAATCTCTGTCCACATATTCTCATCACAGTTGGATATCATTTTAAAGAGAAGCAAAGTAAAATAGTAATGAATGATACTTGAACTGAATTTATGATGAATTCCATTTCTGTTGCTTTAATTTGCTTGTGTTTATTTTGTCAAAGATATTGGTACATATACAGGTTAATAAAGCTGCCCTTACAAAAACTCATAAAAATAATAAAAGATATAGAGATGACTACAAACTTTATGCCATTTCTTTAAACCATTTGCATATTGCAGTACAACACTGGATACAAATGAAGACAATTTTCACCACTGAAACAGAGTACTATCACATAAGTAAATTGAAAAACTTGAAGGATTCCATGAATATTCTGTGGCAGAGGAAGAACCTGAAGGGATGGACAGAAAATTCAAGTAACACTGTACTTGAAGCCATCCTCCTCCAGTGAATTAGCAATGAGAGAGATCAGACAGGATAGGGGTAACATACCATCCTAGTTGCCTTGGTTTGAATTACAAGTCTGTCCATTTTAGCTTTAAGAACTTGGATGAGTAATATAACTTTTCTGTGTATAAATTCTCTTACTTGTGAAAAAGCAGTAATAAAAATAATACATGACTCATACAGTTATTTAAAGATTAACTTTATAAATGGAAATTACTTAGCATAGTATATAGAAAAATTTAAAAAGTGATAAATAAAAATCATTATTACTATTATTATTTGCTTACCATACCATATTTTCTAATGTAGTGGATCAAGCTAATGAAGTCATTATGGAAAGTTTGGGTACAAAACAAAATGTTGTAATGAATTAAAATAGAAACAAAAATGTCAGAACCAAAGACAAAACCAAATATATCATTGCAGGAATGGAGATAAGTCAATATTGATATATGTTTGTGAATTTTCTATCTTTCATGAAATAGTTCGAAAGTTGCTTTTCATCCTATATTTGATAGGCTTAGATCTATAGGTTTAGTTAAGCATATTATCACATGACTAGTGCTTTTATGAGCATGAATGAAGAGATTATATATCAGATTTTAAAAGGGAACAGAAAGAATAACATAAAAACATATTTTAGGCATATTTTTATATTCATAAAAGTAAACACAAAGAGTTGAAAAGTAGAACAGAAACCAGATAAAATACTGTAAAGAGCTTATCTATTAAAAACATGTTAAACACATGCACTTATCCCTCTTATCCCTTTTAAGAAACCCACTAAATGAAAGGGATTTTTGAAGTGGCATAAACATATAAACACATACAGAACAGAAGAAATAATAATGGGTATCAAATAGCAGATAGCTGATTTAGCCCCCAAAAAGATGAATCTTAAACTGATAATGTTAGGAATTAGTTGGACAATTAGGTAGTCAGGGCCAGGGTCCCCACCAAGAAGACAGGGAGCCAGGCCAGCTAAGACAAAACTGGACTACTATCCTGTTTTACAGCTTAGAAAGACCACAATAGCATCCCATTTTGCAACTTCTGTAAAAGTGACTTTTGCAAAACATCCTCAGATGCAACTATTGACATTTTGTTGTGAGCTGAAACAGTTAAGACATAAGTCCCCAGATGTCAGTCCAACAAGGACCATCAGAATTTAAACATTAACCTGATAGGTAGACAGGTACATGATTGAAACCCTGATTAGCATGCCTTAGCAACCAATCTGCAGAGGGCCCACACTCTACTTGCTTAAAATAGTTGTGCAGAAGACCTTATAAAAGTCCCTTGATTTGAACACCAAAATGGCATACCTCTTGGGTCCCCTCCCTCTTTGGGAGCCTTGTACTATCACTCAATAAACTTTGCTTTGCTGTCCACCACTGTCTACCTCTTCATTCTTTAAAGAGATGTGATCAAAAATCCCAGGCACTAAAGGAATAGAAATCCTGAAATAGGAATTGGAATAGGCTATGGGAAATGTGACACATACTACATTACTATTCAAATGTTTCTGGAATTGCATGTACAGTTACCTTAAGAAATAATTTTAAAGGGACTTAAGATAATTGGTTGAAAATAAGATGTGTAAGTATTTAGCCATCCTGGTTTCCTTTCCTAATGAATTATTTGTAGACTGAGAGATAATTGAAGACTGCTTTCTTTGGGGAGTCTATGAAATGGGGACAGCAGTCACAGATATCCTATTGTATTTCCCCGTAGAGGAATACCATACTGAAACTTGTGTGTTTAATTTCCAATTGGCACACTGGATATTTGAACCAGGCTTATACATTCTGAGAAGTGTATTGGAAGACTCGTCAGAAAGGAATTAAACCAGCCAAAAGAATCAAAACTATTTATGTTGACAGCATTTTCCCAACCAAGACACATTGCTTTCTCCAAAGACAATACCCAAAAATTCCATATGTGGTCATCAAGATATTGGAATAAGCTGCTGAGAGCTCAATTTAACATGGAAGATAGAGACATGAAAAGATCAAGTTTTTAAAGTTTGAGGTACCAAAAAATACAGAGGGTGAAGAAAATAAAATGGCAATATCCTTAGAGGAGTTAGACAAAATATTTCATCCATAAATTTAGG
Source organism: Canis lupus dingo (assembly GCF_003254725.2). Classification (NCBI taxonomy): domain Eukaryota; kingdom Metazoa; phylum Chordata; class Mammalia; order Carnivora; family Canidae; genus Canis; species Canis lupus. The sequence goes on along the minus strand of NC_064258.1, from coordinate 26,979,517 downwards.
AATGGAGTGCTATTTAAAAAATAAAACACTTAGCAGATAAGTGATAGTTCTTAGGGATTTAAAAGTATGATAATAAAAATGAAAAAAGAAAGAAAACTCCATAGGAAGTTCACAAGATAAAATTCCAGAAATCACACAAAAAGTAAAATACAAAGACAAATGACAAGGAAAATCAAGAGATAAGATATTTAAATTAAAATAAGAGATGGGTAATACAACAGGAGTTCCCAGTATGAATAAACAGGAAATTGAAATTAATAAATCACAAAATAATCCAAGAAAAATTCTCAGAGGGGCACCTGGATGGCTCAGTCATCTAAGTGTCTGCCTTCTGCTCAGGTCATGATTTTGAGGCCCTGGGATCAAGCCCCACATCTGGCTACCTACTCATCAGGGAGTTTGCTTCTCCCTCTCCCTCTGTTTCTCCCACTTGCTCCTGCTTTCTCTCCTCCCCCAAATCAATCAATCAATCAATCAATCTTCAAAAAAATGAAAACTTATCAGAATTGTTTAAAGTGAGTTTCTGAACTGATATTTTATTTATTTTAAAGATTTTATTTATTCATGAGAGACACACAGAAAGAGAGGCAGAGACATAGGCAGAGGGAGAAGCAGGCTCCACTCAGGGAGCTTGATGTGGAACTTGATCCCAGGACCCTGGGATCACAATCTGAGCCAAAGGCAGACACTCAACCACTGGGCCACCCAGGCATCCCTGAACTGATATTTTAAAAAAAATCTGGTTTCCTATATATGGTCAGGATGCAGAATAGCATGAAATTTCCCAGCAGCAATACTGGAAGTTGAAAGGCAATACCACAATTACTTAAACTGAGGCAAAGTAATTTCTGATCTGTAATTCTGTATGAAGCCAGAACTACATAACTGAGATATTTTATTGAAATTTAAAAATTTTCTTTCCTCCTAATGTGAAATATTCTTCCCTCAAAGTAAAACAAACAACAATTAAACAGAAAAAGAGAGACTCTGATCTCCTCCTGATTGAAGATAGTAGCCCAAAAGCAATCACAACCAAATTCACAAATAATAGTTGCCAAATATCATGAAATTTCAATCACATGAAAAGATGGAAGAGCTGTGTAAGCTTCTGTCCTCATCCCGTATTTTCATGAGAATTGCTATTAAGTCAAATCCCAGAAGATTTTGAAGCAAGCAATTCCAACTGTCAGTGGCTTAACAGGTTTATGTCTTGCTCAGGAAAATATCAAAGTGGATGAAACTCTCCTGGTTAATTCCCTTCCTAGCTCTGATTTGGGGCCCATAAGAGTCCTCAATTAGATTCTTTGAATTTAGTCAAGAGTAAGGGGAGAAGGGTGTGTGCATCCCTACCTCAATACAGTTGAATCTGGACAGGTGTCTCATTGATATCTGTTCTCTTGGAGAAGGGAGCAAACATCCTTAGATAATTGGTTATTTCTTATAATAAAGCAAAAGTATAATAAAAATCATTAATCTCTACCCTTTGTTTAAGAATGATTTGACTTGAAAGACCTACATATTCTAAAATAATAATATTTAGAAAAGAATAAATGAAGTATATGAAATATAAATATAGAAAAACACAAAATCCAAAGTGAATGAAAAAACTATTTTATATTCATGTACTGCTTCATAGGTGCCACATACTGTTCTGAGAGCTTTACATATATTCTGTCTTTCCAATTTTTTGAACAATTCTAAAAGTTAGTATGGCTGTCCCCCTTTTCAGATCAGGAAACAGAGATTTAGAGTTTAAATTACTATTCTGGAAAATTCTTTGTTAAGATATAGAAATAAAACTCAAACCTAGATAATGTGAGCCCTGAGATATACATTCTATAGTAGTCTAATGGTCTACATTTATATAATCTGTTTAAAAGATCCTTGGAAGAGCTCAGGAAATAAATGTAAGAGAAAAATAAAGCTATTTTAAAATTGAAAGCCATTGATAAGTAGCTAATGAATAATAGACACTACGATAAACCCCAATACGTGATATTATAGTCAGGTTTAGGAGTCTAGAAAGCAATTATATAAAATGATGATAGAAAAAAACCTAAGAATGTGTGGTGGTGAATTTTATGTGTCAACTTGGCTGGGACATATTGCTCAGACAGTTGGTCAAATTTTGTGGGTGTTTCTGAATAAGATTAACATCTAAATCAGTGGACTTTGAATAAAGGAGAAATGTCCTCCATATGTGGATGGACCTTATCCAATCAGTTGATGTCCTGAATAGGACAAATGGATGGACCCTCCCACAGAATCTTCTAGCCAGCTGCCTTCAGTCTGGAAATGTACCTCAGCCTGATTTATAGCCTACAGGCCCACTTTGTAGATTTATAGCCTACAGGCCCACTTTGTAGATTTTGAACTTGCCAGCCTCTATAATTATGTGAGCCAATTCCTTATATAAATCTAATTATAACAAATTATAATAAGTGTTCTGTTTTTCTGAGGAATCCTGACTAATGGAGTGTGAAAGACGATAATAGAAATTCTAGATAATATTGTCATTCATGAATAAACTAGCACCCAAAGTATTCTAGGTTATTAAAGAATAAAACGTTGGAAAAAAGAGTCCTAAATTTGAAAAATTTCTCAAGAAACTATGATAGAAACTGGCAACACCCAGATATATATAATGTTGTTAATATGCTGGACTTTATAAATATTCTATAGGATTTTTGGCATCAAAGAAAATCAACTACAAATATGGAAAAACTCAAGATTGGCTTTTTAGCCTTTGCCAAAATGAAGTGCTTATAAGACAGGAATATCTATGGAGAGGATGTTGAGAATGGCTTCTTTAGGGGGTATACGATATCCCAACTCTTTTTTTACCCAGTCCAGTTGCCATTATAGTATAAAAATATTCTTTCAAGAATTCTGACTATGGGATTTTGAGACATTATTACTAAATTAGTACAAAAAAAAGAGGAATTAAATAAAACAATTTAACATAGTTATGTAGAAAGCCATAAGATCTAATCAGTTGTTCTAGAAATTTCATTTGTCAAAATTCAATACCCATTCATGATAAAAACTAAGAATAGAAAACTTCTTTGATCTAATTAAGAACATCTGTGAGTATCTACAGCTAACCTAATAAATGTAAGTGACTGAATGTTTTACCTGTTATGGACTGCATGCTGTGTTCCCCAAATTCCCCTGAGAGTTGAGTTAAAACTCCAACCCTCAGGAAGATGGCATCAGGAAGCCTTTGAAAAATAATTAGGGTTAAATTAGATCATTTGTGAGTGTAGAGCCCTAAGGATGGGATTAATGCTCTTATTTAAAAAAAAAAAAAAAAAAAAAGGAAGAGATATGGATTTCTCTCTCTCTGCTTTGTCCTGTGAGAGGAAGGCAGCCATTTGCAAACTAGGAAGAGTGCTCTTACCCAAGGGCATCTGCTCAGGCCTTGATCTTGAACTTCCCAGCCTCTAGAGCTGTGAGAAATGAGGGTTTGCTGTTTAAGCCAGCTATTCTGTGGTATACGTTGTTACAACCTGCACTGACTAAAACAGACCCTAAGATTAGGAATAACTCAAGCCTGCCTGCCCTCACTATTGCCAGTCAGCATTTTACTAGAGTTTCTGGATGCTAAATAGGAAAAAGAATAATAATAAATGGCATACAGGGACACCTGGGTAGCTCAGCGGTTGAGTCTCTCTCTGCGTTTGGCTCAGGGCGTGATCCTGGAGTCCGGGGATCGAGTCCTGCATCAGGCTCCCTGAATGGAGCCTGCTTCTCCCTCTGCCTGTGTCTCTGTCTGTGTCTCTCTCTCTCTCTGTATCTCTCAGGGATAAATAAATAAAATTAAAAAAAATGGCATACATTGTTTAAAGGAAAAAAATAACCTTATGTTTTTAGTGACCTAACTCTGTGTGTATAGATTAAAAAGAAATTCTGTCAAACAATCAGGACTGTAAGAGTGTCCCTTTGCTATAAGAGCAAGGTCACAAGGAATAAAGATATTGACATTGTTAAAATGTTCATTTCCCCTCAGTTAATCTGTAGATTCAGTATAATCCCAATTTTGATAATTCCAGAAAACATTTTCACACATATTGGTTCTCAAATTCATGAGGAGATGCAAAGACCCTAGAATAATCAAACTATCTTAGAAAGCAATCTGGTACTTTTGTATTACTTTACACACCCACAGTTACCATATGACTCAAGTATTCCATTTTTAAATATTTACCAAGAACAATGAATATAACTTTACAATGATCTGTACATGGATATTCATAGATTTATTCATGTCATAATATTTATTTATTATGTCTTTATAATCTGCCTGCATATGTTTACAAAGATTTTGATTGTTAGCAGAAACGTAAACTAGGCTAAACATAATTGGTTCTTAAGGCTGTCACTAAGTAAAAATTTGTTACTATTAGCAAGTTGCAGATAAGTTTGTGCAGGGCCCTAGGAATATTTAAGTTTGGGCCCAGTTCAAAAGTTCATGGTTCTACCCAGTGAGGATGTGCATAAGGCCTACCTCCTTTATGTCCTCCCAGTTATGTTTTAAAACACATTTTACATAAGTGACACCATTTTATTCCATCTTTCACAGCATCGACAGGTCAATGGTATATTTATAAAATGGTATATTTCTAAAATGACATACTACTTAGCAGTAAAAACTAATGAATTAATAATCACAACAACATGAGTGAATGCTGAGGGAAAAAAGTCAGAAACAAAAGAGTACACACTATATGATTCCAGTTATATGAAATTCTGGAATAGATTATTCTAACCTATGGTAAGAGAAAACAGGTCAATTGGTTGCCTTCAGCCATGTGGATGATTGACTTGGCAGAGCAAAATGGAAATTTTCTCTATCTTACTTCTGGAAATTGTTACATGGGTATTTACATTAGTACCAATTCTTATAGCTGTATTCTTAAAATGGATGCATTCTATTGAATATAAGCCACAAGTTAATACAGTTAATTAAAATAATGAGAATATAGAGGCAACATTTGGAGGACAGTCAGTGGAAGTTCATTTAACTTCAAGGTTGGGGAAGAGGTTTTCAGAGGAAGGAAACATGGGTTCTCCCTCCAGTAATTTTTTGAGGATTCTAATTATCAGGAATATAGGTAAAATCTTTTGATTTCTTCCTAAAATTTGTATTTTGAATCTACTTATTTATTCAGTGGGTATTCTCTTATTTTCTAATTATATCTTGATGAATCTATATCTATCTGGTTTTCTATGTATCTATACCTCTCTTTGTGTATGTATGTATGTAATTATGTGCATATATATGTAGGTAATGTTCATGATAATTACAAACAATATAAGAATTTTAAAAATGTTTTATTTAATGCATGTTCTCTGTTTCACAGAAAAATTCAGATGTGCTATTGAAAAGAGTTTTGAAAATACAAGTCGTTATGGATAAAGCCTTGGTAGGTACTATTGATAAATTGCATCATATCTTTGTCCTGTGTTTAAGTTCAAAGGGAATATGAAAAAGAAACTTGCCTTGTTTGCAATACAGATATTTCATTCTGTTCACAATATGTATCTTAGGATAGCAGGATATAAAAAAAACGTTGTTAATTGCTTTTACATTGATATACAGGGACCAATATTTATGGTATTGATTTCCAAATCAGTATAGAATTCTAGCAATGATGTATATGTATGTATGCAAGGGTTCTACTACAGTATAACTATTGGATTACAACTAGCTATAGATATTTCTGAATCCACTCTGTAATGTGGTGAATTCTTTTCCTTGAATTGATTTCCGTTTTAAAACAAGCTATTTTGTTTATTAGACCCTTATCGTTAAATATTCTCTTTTATGAGATTAGTTTATGCTGGCTGTATAATTGCTTGAGTTCTCTAGTGGAAGTTCTGTATTCCGAAAATGAGATTTATTCATAGGAATATCCATTTAGTTATGGAATTCTTGTTTATGTAATCACTTTGAGCAAAGTCATATGAGTAGCAAGTTAAAAAATCAGATTTGTCCATTATCACTGATATTTTTGCATAAAGTATCTTAACAAGTGTCACAATGTCATGATTTTGGTCATAAACGGAAATAATTTTAAAAAAGGAAATATTTGGATCTTTAAATAATTTAAAAAATCAATAACAGTAAAGAATAGACAAAAAATAATAAAGAAAAAATACAGTTTTTTTTAAAGATTTTATTTATTTATTTGAGAGAGAGAGTGAGAGAGAACACCAGTGGGGTGAGAGGTAGAGGGAGAAGCCAACTTCTCACTGAGCAGGGAGCCTGATGCAGGGCTCAATCCCAAGACTCTAGGATCATGACCTGAGCTGAAGTCAGAAACTTAATCAAATGAGCCCCCAGGCGACCCCACACATAATTTTATTACCAGGAGATAAATCATATGTATACATGTCCTGTTTTAATTGTACACATGCATATATATTAATATACTCTTGTTTTATAAGATTTTTTTTAATTTTATTTATTCCTGAGAGATACAGAGAGAGAGAGAGGCAGAGACACAGGCAGAGGGAGAAGCAGGTTCCATGCAGGAAACCCAATATGGGACTCCATCCCATAACTCCAGGATCATGCCCTGAGCCAAAGGCAGATGCTCAACTGCTAAGCCACCCAGGCGTCCCATTTTTGTTTTAGATATACTATTTTGTAAGTTTTTTAAAATAATATTTTCCCACATATTAATGAAATATATTAACTCAATTAAATTTTGAGTTCACATAGTGTCCAACTACTTTATGTAATATAAATTGAAATCTAATTTGCCTACTCCTTTCTAGTCTTTACAGCTTTTGGTCTTTTTTTCCGTCTCAAAGAATATCCCCTTAATATTTCTTGCAGGGCTAGTTTAGTGGTCATGAACTCCTTTAGTTTTTGTGTTTGGGAAACTTTTTATCTCTCCTATTCTGAATGTTGGTCTTGCTGGATAAAGTATTCTTGGCTGTATATTTTTCCTATTTGGCACATTGGATATAGCCTGCCATTCACTTCTGGCCTGTCAAGTATCTGTGGACAGATCTGCTGTGAACTTGATCTGTTTTCCCTTGTAGATTAAGGACTTTTTCCCTTCCTGCTTTTTTCTCCACCCCCTCACTTTCAATCTGCAGGTTTCTTTAGGTCTATCATGAGTATCCTGTAGGCAATATATCAACGAGTCTTGGTTTTTTTAATCCATTCTGACACTCCAAGTCTTGTGATTCAAGCATTTATTCTATTTACATTAAGAGTGATTATTGATGGATGTGAATTTAACGCTATTGTATTATTACCTGTTAAGTCATTGTGTCTGGAGATTTTGTCTGTTCCTTTCTAGTCTTAGTCACTTTTGGTCTTTTCTTCCCACTCAAAAGTCTCCTTCAATATTTCTTGTAGGGCTGGTTTCATGGTCATGAACTCCTTTAGTTTTTGGTTGTCTGGGAAATTCTTTGTCTCTCCTATTCTGAATGATAGCCTTGCTTGATAAAGTATTTTTGCTGCACATTCTCCCCATTCATCATGGTGAACATATCATGTCACTGTCTTCTGGTTTGCCAAGTTTCTGTGGAGACCTCTGCTGCTATCTTTACTGGTCTTCTCTTGTAAGTTGGGGATTTCTTTGCTGCCTTTAGGATTTTTTCCCCCTATGTCTGTATTTTACAAATTTTACTGTAATATGTCTTGATGTTTGCCTGCTTTTGTTGATTTTGATGGAGTTCTTTGTATCTCATGGATTTGGATATCTATTTATTTCCCGAGATTAGGGAAGTTTTCAGCTGTGTCCTTAAATAAACCTTCTGTTTCCCCTCTCTTCTTTGGGTACTTGCATGATATCAGTTATTATATTATTGAAGTCACTGAGTTCCCCAAGTCTTACATTCATGATCCAATATTTTTCTTTTCCTCTTCTTTTCAGCTTTATTATTTTCCATTATTCTAGCTTCATTATTTTTCATTATTCTATTCACTTATTCATTCTTCTGTTTCTTCCATCCTTGTGGTCATTACATCCAGTCAGTTTTGCATTTATGTTACAGCATTTTTTTATTTTGGCCTGACTAGTGTTTAGTTCTTTTATCTCTGTGGAAGGTACTGCCTGATGTCTTCTATGCTTTTCTCAAGCCCAGCTTGTATCCTTGTGATTTGCTTTAAATTCTGGGCCAAGCATTTTACTTATCTCTGTTTTGATTAGATCCCTGGCCATGACCTTTTCTTCTTTTTTTGGGGGATGAATTCCTCCATCTTGGTATTTTGTCTAGGTCTCTGTCTTCTTCTCTGTGTTAGGAAAGCCTGTTATGTTTCTTGCTCCTGGGAGTAATGGCTTTGCTAAGAAGAGGTCATATACTCTTCCTGGCCTGATGCTTCAGGAAGTTTCTCCTTGTCTGCAGTGGGGGAGTTTGAACCTTGTCCAGAGTGTGGTGAATTTTAACTAGCTGTGCTCTGGTATGCCTGTTAAAAGAAGCCTGATGCTATTTCCACTTGAGCTGAAGCTTTGCAGCACTATGGTCAGTAGACTTGGTGCATAAGGAGGTTTTTGCTGGTCTTCTGGGGTAGGGACCTGCTGCTCTCAGGCACACTTGCCCTAGTTAAGAAGCACTTGCAGAACATAAGCAGGAGTGGTTTGTAATCAGCTTAAGCCTCTATTGTTGATGGAACGGTGCTGTTCACTGAAGTCAGTCTGTGCTGATGAGTATGGGAGAAAAGTGGACCAGCCCTACCCCTTGTCCCTAAAGAGGTGAGTTCATGTCCACTGCTGTCCAGGAAGCCCTCATAGAAGAGCAAACAGTCTCCTCTTGTGTGTCAGAGGCATCCCTCAGATCCCTGCCTTCTCCCTGTCTGTGTCTGGGTAGTCTGCCTGCCAGGCCATGCAGTGCACCTATGTTCTATTTCAGACACACTGGATGAGTTTCAAAACTCCAAACTTTAAGAACCCATTGTGGTAAAGACCCATGCTGATCTTCGGGGTGAGGGTCTTGCCAGGCTGAGGCTTGTACCACTTTGTCCAAAGGGGCAGTTGCACCAATGCACAGGAGTTTGGAGTTTAGAGTAACACACAGCAAAAAGCCCAACCAAGTCCAGGTTAGCCACCCTCAGCAGATGTCTCTGTCCCCCATGCATAAAGGGTGATGAGGAGCACAATGGTGCCCACCAGCTCTTTTGTCTCTGACAGGGAAAGTCACCTCTCCTAGATGCGTTCCAAGAAAGGGGAACGTCTCTCCCAGTGCATCCCTGGGGATCTTCAGATTGCATCATTAGCTCCTGGCATCTACCCTCCTTCTCCACAGGAGCACGGCAGCACCCACTGGACTCCATACAAATTACAGCATGGAACTAATAAAACACCAGTCTTTGAGCTCTGCTGGTTGTAAACACTTAAGATAATCAGCCTCTCTTGTTTCCCAGTCAATGATTTTGGGGGAGAGTTTTTCTTATGTGATCCCCTGTGCACTTCTCTCTTTCCCTCTCCCCTTCCCTCTCTCCTCTCTCCCTTCTCTCCATGGTCAGAGCTCCCTTTCCTCTGTAGCACTTGTGGTTCTTTTCTCCCTCAAATCATGTCTCCATACCTCCTACCCTCTATGATGTGACTTCTTCTCTCCCTCCAAGTTCTGCAGTTTGTTCTGTCAGTCCTCAGATTGATTTCTTGGGTGTTTGGAATGATCTAACATTTTAACTAGCTTTGTTCCAGAGATGAGGCAAACATAGGATCCTCCTACTATTCCACCATCTTAACTGAACCCCAGGAGCATTTAGATTTTGATTTTTGTTGTTACATGGGAGTAATAGTATTTGGCCTAAAATCAAGATCACAGGTGGTGGAATTATGTTTAGCCACAGCTTCTCCCATCAGGTTGCTAACATTGAATCTAGATGGCCTATTTTCCTCTCTCCACTTAGCTGGGTACCTTCTTACCATTCCAGTAACAACAGAAGGCATTTTCAATGCAAATGACATCCTGCGAAACAAAACAAAGAAACCCAACTACTAAAAACTTGGAGGAGTTCCTTAAAATATGCTTAGTATTTCTTCTTTTATGTTGGGTTTATCTATCTTAAATTTTAAAGTATAGTTCTGTAAACAATATTGGTAGGTCTTTTTTTTTCTCTATTCAGTCAGATAATCTCTGCCTCTTCATTAGAAATTCAGTTGAATTATGTCTATCAAAATTACTGATAAATATGGATGTAGGTTAAGTGCTATTGTCCTATTAGTGTTCTATTTGTCCCATCAATGATTTACTTCTTTGTTCCTCCTTTGTTACCCTTGGATTAGTGGATTATTTTCAGCACTTGCTTTTATTTCCCATACTGTTTTTTTTTTTCCTGCTGTACCTCTTTATCCCCATATCTTACACCAGTGGTTTCTCTAGTGTTCCAATGAAATGTTCCTAACTTTTTACAATCTAGAATTAATGTTATACCACTTCACATACAATGTAAGAACCTTACAACAGTAAAATTCCATAAAACCTCTTTGTGATATTAGTGTAATATATTTTTACTTCTTCATATGTTATAAACCACAAAATGAATTAGTTTAAATAAAATATTGATTTGTTTAAAGATATTAAGGAAAGGAAAAAAGCACTTCATTTTTTCCACATTTTAACATTTCCAAGACTCTTCATTCCTTTTGTTGGTCTGTATTTCTGATTTTTTTGTTTAGCCTGTTGATGAGGTCTCTTCAGCGTTTGTTCATATGCAGTTGTCTTTATTTTATCTTCATTTTTAAGACATCTTACTTGGAAATATTTTCAAACTTTCATAAAAGTTGTAAAAATAGTGCTCGCTTCGGCAGCACATACACTAAGAAAGCTGTAAAAATAAGAATAATGAAACAACACCTATATTCTCTTTTCTTAGACTTATTGTTTTACAATGTATCCCATTATCACTTGTGCTCTCTCTGTTTGAAAGTAAGTTATAAATTGCATCATGGAGCTTTTAGAGTTATCCATGTAAGTAAAAATAACATGATTAAAATACTTTTTATCAAATAACACTATACATATTACTATAACTAAATTGCATTGTGATTGGACAATGTGATCTAAGTGACACTTATGTTTTATATTCAAATAACTGTTTTATGGCCTAATATAAGTCAATTTATGTAAAACCTCTATGTATATTTGAAAAAAAAGTCTCATTGTTTTATATGTTTTTATACATATCATATCTAAGTTTTGCTTTAATTTGAAAATTCTTGTATTAATTTGCCTGTTTGATCTATTAATGATTAAAAAAACTATGTAAAAATCTCTCACTATGATAATTTCTAATTTTGTTAAATTTTGTTTTATACATTTTGTTGCTACGCTATTATAGTCAAGTTTAGAATTCTTCCATTTTTCTTAATAATTGAATATTAATGCACTGTGATAATTATCATGTACACTTTTTGCTTTTAAGCTTTTTAAATATTAATGTAATTATTGCATTGATTAATATAATTATCGTATAATATATGCTTTTTGTCTATTATTTTCCTGGTGTATATTTTCATGCTTTGACTCTTAATATCTCTATGTACTCATAATTTAGAGGTTTTTATTTTAATTTGCATGTAGTGGATTTTTTCAATAGTTTCTCTCATTTACCTAATATTTGGTCTGTTGATAATTTGTGACTATTGAAATATATGGGTTTATTTCCATAGTCATATTTTTGTATTCTTTTGTCTTGCTTTTCATATGTTCAGTTTTGCAAAGGATCACTTTCACTCATATCACTCATGCTGCATTGTGTAACTATGCAATATAGTTTATTGGGATAGGCTACATACAGAGAAATAAAGTATAAATAGTTTCTAAGGACCTGGGAGGATAACATCTCTTTTGTCCAAATCAGAGAAGTCTATCCATTATATTTAATTTTCTATTAGTAGTTTTTGGCAGACTTGCTGAAAATTAGATTATTGAAGATACCAAGATGCCACTTTTTATATTTTCTGCTAACACTTAGAAATGTGTACATACACATAATTAGAAATATTTAGAGAAAATATTATGACTTCTGTTCCTTTGAATGAAGACATATTCTTGAAATTATTCACTGTTATGGTCCTCAGAGGTCTGTATTTAGAAAGTACGCTGTTTATCCAGGATTTATAGTCATGTTTTAGTGGGATGAAGACAAATGATGGCAGCATACTATAGTGGGGAAAAAAAAGACTTAGTAGTGTAGTTAGTTGGAGACTTGAGTCCTGGTTCTTACCCTTGTAATTACGGAATCTTGGAACCTTAACTTTTGACTCTTAATTTCTCTATGTGTGAAGAGGAAGTCAATCACAACCTTTTCATCTTAAGATTATTGATTAATATATGAAGTCTCTAGGTTTATGCCTAAAACTTACTAAGTACTTGATAAATCTTAATTCTATTTTTTCCTTTCACCTGAGCCCTGCATTATTTTAATATTTTATATCCATTTAATATGTAATAGTTTATTACTTGTCACTAGCAATTAAGAAACAAAATTTGCCTTTCAGTTTGATTATATGGGCTCTGAAGTAGCAATTGCAGCTGAGAAAGTTGTTCATATCTTTGGTCTAATCAACACTGTAAGTATTTGTGTTTCATTTAAGTAAGAAACATTCCTATTAATGCAGTAATATTGGTTGTGTAAATACCATTTCCAGTTTTTTAAAAACTAGTCCTATCAACTAGTTTCATCCCTCAATGAATGAATTTCATCTCCAAAAAAGAGTAAATTGAATATATTAACATTATGTATAGAAATGTAATGTTATATTTATGATTACCTAAAACTATATATTATGTACCTTCTGTTTTCAGATGTTTTCCCAGCTAAATATGACTATTATGCTAACTTCTTTGGAGCTCTGGTCAGATCAAAATAAGATTTCACTTAGCGGAGATGCTAATGAAGTACTACAAAGATTTGTGTCATGGAAAGAACAATTTTTGTTTCAAAGGTCCCATGATATGGCATACTTATTAATGCAAGTATCTTATTTGTATTGACATAGGGTTTGTTAAATTATTTCATATGATAGCTGTCAAGGTTATATACAAAGTGTGTTTTATGTAATGATAAGACACTTCAAAAAAAGATTATATGCATAGTGTTTTGATGAAATGCAAAATATAAAATTCTGACAATAGCGTAGAATGCTAAGTCATAATAGGCAAGTATTCTCAGAGTAGGCTGTTACCTATGGAAATATAGTAAACTTGAAAATTCTGAAAGCCTTGAGATAAACAGCGCCTCAATGGTTTTAAAGGTTTTCTTAGTAAATAATTAAAACCATCATTTGAACTTTAAACACAATGTAAATTAGTTAACAGAATGCAATAATTGCATATAATGCTAGTTAAAATATAATACATCAAATTAGTAGTGTGGTTACTGTCTGGTATATCTATACTGACCTAAGATGTAGCTATTAACTACTTGCACTATTTTTTTTAAGAGTCTCTATATAGGTTTCTCTTAATAGTTTGATTATTGAGATGGAAATAATAAAAACAATTCTGAATAATATGCAAGATATTCCTAAATAAATTGGTGATTCCTGTGGAATTTAAGGTATAATATGCAAGATATTCCTAAATATATTGGTGATTCCTGTGGAATTTAAGGTCAGGTTTGGGAACTCAAGAGCTACAAAAACTAAAGACTGAAATGTATGAGGACACTTTCTACGTGCTATCTCTTTTATTCTTAATGGATCTAGTGCATACTCTGTCTCTTTGTCTCCCTGTGCTCCAATCCAACATTTTTTACATGCGTTAGGGGTTCACTATGTGCAAATCATGGCAGTAAGCTATCCTGACTTGTACATATTAGAATTATATCCATCCAGCAGTGGTTAATTTTTTGGAAGGATTAGGCACTGCTGGGTTTTGGACGTGTATCATATAATGTTAAAATAGACTTTAGAACTTAACTTTTGTAGGAACTATGGGAGATTACCCAAATACAAAACTATTGAAAGCATTAGATGTAATATGCAATATTTGTATTTAAAAAAAAAGGTTTATTGAGAAATCCAATTCTTAAAAGTCATTCAGTTAGTAATTTAAAATGCATTTATTGAGAAAAAAAATATTATTTAGTTATAGGGACCTTTTGAATTATGTGGGAGCAACATATCATGGAATGGCCTGCAATCCAAAGTTTGCTGCAGGAATTGCTCTGGTATGTATTTTATTCCCATTTACTCAGTTTATATCATGTTTTGAAATATCCACTTCAAGGAACAAAGTATGTATAGTATATCTGCCATAATGTTTTGACAAATTTTTATAAGAGTATACTTTTTTTAAATTTTGAAACTCAAATGTTATAATTTTAAAAGTTTTTTACTATTGTGGTAAAATGCAAGTAATATAAAATTTACCATTTTTACTAGTTTTAAGTGTACAATTCAGTAGTGCTAAGTATGTTCACATTGTTGTGAAACAGACCTCCAGACCTCTTCATCTTCCGTAAATGAATATTTGTACTTTTTTACCAACTTGTCTCATTTTCCATACAATCTGGCCCCTGGAATCCACATTCTACTTGTTGTTTCTGTGTGTGACAGTTTTAAGTTCCACATATGAGAGAGATCATATAGTATTTTTCTTTTGGTGTCCAGCTTATTTCACTTAGCATAATTTTATCCAGGTTCATCCATCTTGTTGCAAATGGCAGGATTGCATTCTTTTTATGGCTGAATAATATATATATATATATGACACTTTTTATCCATTTATCTGTCAGTGGACACTTAGGTTATTTCCATACCTTGGCTATTGTAATATTGCAATGAACATGAGAATGCAGATAGCTCTTCAAGATACTGATTTCAATTATTTTGGATATATACCAGAAGTAGGTATTGGCTGGATCATGTAGTAGCTCTATTCTTAATACTATGAGGAACCAAGATACTTATTTCCAGAGTGGTTGCATCATTTTATAATCCTACCAACAGTTTACATTTTACATTCATCACATCTTTACCAACACATTACTTTCTGTTATTGTTATTGTTATTGTTATTGTTATTTAGTAGCAGCCATTCTAAGTGGTATGAGGTGATATTTCACTGTGGTTTTGACTTGCACTTCTGTAATTACTGGTACTGAACATCTTTTCATATTCTTTTTGCTTTTTGTATACTATCTCTGGAAAAAAATATCTATTCAAGTCCTTAGTCTTTTTTTTTTATATATATAATTTAGTAATTGTCCTCTTTGGTGTTTCCCAAATGAGTTGAATACTTATATCCACACAACAACCTGCACATACGTGTTTATAGCAGCTTTATTCATAATTGCTAAAAATTGGAAGCAACCAAGATGTCATTTAATATATGAATGGATAAACTAGAGTAAATTGATATAAAGGAAAACTATCCAATGATTTAAAAAAAAATGAGCCATCAAGCCATGAAAAGCCATGGAAAAAACTAAGTGCATAGTGGTTAGTGAGAAAAGCCAATCTGAAATGCTACATACTGTTGAGTCCAACTATATGATCTTCTGAAAAGGGAAAACTGTGGAGATAGTAAAAAGATTATAAGTTGCCAAGGTCTGTGTCTACTGCCATCATTACTTCCCAAGAGTTTTTTGAAGGCAAATGCTAATTGCAAATTGTTATAGTATTCTGGCTTTTAAAAAAATCAATTTGACTTTCTCCCAAAACTATTTCTGAAGTCAAAACTGATCGCAAATTCAACCCTTAAGAATCTATGCATTTTTTCTAAGTGTTCATTAAAAAATAATATAGTTACTGAAACAGTGCATATTCTCAAAAACTTTTAAAGCTTATTGGAATTTATAATAAAAGCATTAATCTTATTTTGTTCTATGTCAGTGCCATTTGGATTAAAAATATAATAACTCAAAAAGAAAAAAAATTACCTATTTTTTTCTTGCTCTCCATATTCCTAAGAAAATAATGAGCTCTGACATAGTAGTTTCTTAAATTTGTATTTACATTTAAGTCATATGGCCAAAAAGAAAAGATCAAAGAGGTGAAGAAATAACTTAGGCAACAATTCTGTTTTGCTTTGTTTTGTTTTTTTTTGCATTTAGTATCCACAGATGATAACTTTAGATGCATTTTCAGTTGTTATGGCACAGTTGCTTGGAATTAATCTAGGATTAACATATGATGACATCTACAATTGTTATTGTCCAGGATCTACATGCATAATGAATTCTGAAGCAATGTAAGATTTTATTTTTATCAAATCTATATCTTCTCTTGGGAAATGTTTGTAGCAGTAACTGATGTTTCATCTCTTGCAATACAACTTGAGTAAGAATATTTTTATTAAAAACATAATGTGCTTGTTTAAACTTATTTAATTTTTTATTTAAATTCAATTTAGTTAACATATATAGTATTATTAGTTTCAGGGGTAGAATTTAGTGATTCATCAGTTGCATATAACACCTATAGTCATTACATCAAGTGCCCTCCTTAATGCCCATCACCCAGTTACCCCATCCCCCCACCTACTTCCCCTCCAGCAATCCTCAGTTTATTTCCTAGAGTTAAGAGTCTCTCATGGTTTGTCCCCCCCCCCTCTGTTTTTATCTTATTTAAAGAGGAGTATTTGATATTGCATAAAATGTACTTAATATTTCTATATTAAATGTTACAGAGAAAGTGAATGTTGATGATAACTTTCTGGGCATTTACTAGAGTCTTGAGATGAAATTCATTCATTCTAAAAATATATAATAAGCACTTACTGTGTTGTAGTGATTGTGATAGTCTTATAAATGGCTAACAAGATAGATTTGTCATAAATATCCTATCAGTGTCTGAAAATTAAAAAGTAAACCTACTTTTTAAACAAAGTATAAATAGCTTATGATAGGTGCCAAGAAGGAAATAAATAGGGAATACATGGCGGGGAGAAACTTTCTGATAAAGGAAAGTTTTCTGAGGAAACAATAATGAAGGATATGAATTTGGTCATAAGAGCATGTTGAAAACTTTTCAGGCTGGCAAATTAAGTGATACTTGAAGAGCAAGAAGCCTGAAAAGCTGGACAGACTAGAATAAGGAGATTGAGAGAAGGATAAAAAAGAAAAAAAAATAGCTGAGACTATAAGGAAGAAAGTTTTAGACATAGGGAAAAGAAAGTAAAATACAGTGAAGCTAAAACATAAGAAGTCAGGGGAAGAAAGCCAGATGATTCAAGAATGTATATGGAAGAGCTTGATTGTGCAATCATGATGCAAGAACTAGAGTTTTATGATAAATGGTAACCAAACACATTTTAAATTAATTTATCAGTATGAATAGTAAAAATTATCTTAAAAGGAATGTAATATATATCAGAAGGAATAACAACATAGTAAAATTTTAGAGATAATTCTCATAATAATTTATGGCAGTTTATTAGGATTGAGAGAAAAAAGATGTGAAGAATTATTTGTAGGCTTTTAGCTATCACACTTATTAACAGATATTGAAAAAGAAAAATATTTTAGGAAAGCAGAGAAATGAGAAGTCTTGAGGGGCAGTTTATGTTAAGGATGAGGATTCTGAGTCATCCATTAGAGTTAGATGCATAGTTATATATAGGTCCTGATCTCAGAGAGTAAGGAATTTAAAATGTGCCATCACTTTATTGATGGAAGTTAAAACCATGAGGATCATTTACAAAGAAGTTAAAAGAGTGATAAGGGTACCTTAAGATTAGCTTTGTATACTTCTCATATTTACAGGCTGAATAATTGAGGAAAAACAGGTGAATTGCAGTGAGCAGGAACAGAAAGGAAGAAAATATTAGAAACAAGAACCAAGGGCAGCCCAGGTGGCTCAGCGGTTTAGTGCCGCCTTCAGCCCAGGGCCGGATCCTGGAGACCGGGGATCAAGTCCCATGTCCGGCTCCCTGCATGGAGCCTGCTTGTCCCTCAGCCTGTGTCTCTGCCTCTCTCTCTCCCTCTCTGTGTGTCTGTCATGAATAAGTAAATTTAAAAAGTCTTTAAAAAAGAAACAAGAACCAAGATAGGATGGAATTTTACCTAGGGAGGGATGTGTTTCAAGAATAAGGGAAAGGATGGAAATCAAGTGGTAAAAGTGTCAGCATGGTATTTTAGCCTCCCCCTATTCTCTCATAAAACACAGTGAAACTAGAAAAACAAACAGCAAAAGCATATTCCACAAGTTTACCAAACTGAAATGCACCATAAATACTACCAGGTGGGACCAATCCACTAACAAGAACTAAGAAGCATGAAGTAAGTAGCTGTGTACCAGGAAATAAAATAGGATGACAATAGGAACTCTAAAAGTCTTACTGACCTGGGGACTCAAATCATTGGCTAGCCATACCCTAACGAGTTGTCTCTCCTGAGACTGAAGTATCAGTAAGCTCATGCCATTGCAGGAGCCAGAATTGGTGGGGATATGGCAAATTGTAGGTAAGAGCAAAGGGGCTGTGATTTTTTAAGATGTGAGCATGGCCTTGATCTCTCCTCTTGAAAAAAATCTAGTAACAATAATACATGTATCACCCAAATCATGTTTTAAAAATACTATTCCTCACTAAAATAACTGGGGCACTTTGAAGGAATGATTGAAAATAAAAGAAAAATAAAAGAAAATAAAAAGAAGCTTGGAACATATTGCATGAGAAAATTTCTTTTGCATGAGAAAAAAGAATTATGGAGATTCATCAAAGAGACACAAAAGCCAACTCCCAATAGTCAAATCTGTGGGAATCTGAATTTTATAAGTAATAATGATACTAATGGATTATAGCCTATTTATTAACATGACCAAAAAACATGATTCCATATTCATATAAATATATGGATAAATTAAAATTGAAAACATAATTAGGAATGGGATATTAACACAAAACCAAAGTATTTCTCTTCAGATAATTACTAACTAATAAGAAAAAAGTAATTTTAGAGTGAAAACTAGCAGATAAACCTTAGCTAATCAAAACGACTTTCATCAGTACTGTAACAAATTGAAATCCTATGCCATTTGTTAGAATGCAGTGAAACAGACTCAGCAACACTCCTGTGATGATGTTGCCAAGATGCATAGCCTCAGTTTAATTATGAGGAAATATTTTATAGTCCTAACTGAGGGACATTCTACCGAATAATAAGTCTGTAATCACAGAACTTCTCATAATCATGTAATTCAACAAAAAACAATGTAAGTAAACTAAGGAGACATGAGAATTAAATGCAAGGGTTGAGGAGAAGCTAAAATGGCATCGTTGTAAGGAGGCCCTTGGCTTGTCTGGTACCTAGAACACAACTAGATAACAACTTATTCTGACATCCAAGAAATCAATCTGACGACTGACAGAATAAACTGCACAACTATAGGAAGAGAAGAGGCCATATCAAGGATGGTAGGAGGCATGGAGACATGGATTGGGGCAGAAATGGATTCCAGGTGCTGCAGAGGGGAGAGAGCCTTGGTAGCAGATAATGGGTAGTGGGGATATACAGAGAAACAAACAGAACATTTCCTCAAATCCATTGGCTGAAAAAAACCAGAGGGGCAAATTTTCAAGAGGTTTTGCAACCAGCAGGGTTCAAAGTCTGGAATTTTAGAGGATGGCCATCATAGCTGTGATAGAGCCCTGAGGGTGCTGCCACTCCTAGGGAAAAGGCGGGCAAGCATCCTGGGGATAGACAGCGAGTGATCTGAGGATCAACTAAAGGTGTATGGGAGAGAGACTGCTCACTCTTCTTGGAGCATATCTGTGAGAGGTAGTGGTCACAGGATGACAATTTGGTGGCAAGAGAACTGGCGGGCACCATTTCCTCCCCCTACCCAGTAGGCACAGTAGACACCTGCTGAGAGCAGCTAACCTAGATGGACACTGTCTCCTTAGCCTGCTTGCTCCAAATCCCAGATCCCTGTCCTTCTCAGTCAAACCTGCATCTGTCCCAACACTGTCAGAACCTTGTCCAAAAGACCAGCACAAGGCCCCTGCCATAGCATATCCCTAAAGTTTGGAATTTTCAGAGTCAGCAGGCTTCACTGGGACAGAATCCAAAGTGCACTGCACTGCTCCAGACAGGGAAGCAACAGAAACAGTGTGAAACAATCTGAAAAACACCTGGAACTCATGAGGGGAGATTATTTGCTCTTCTGGGAGTGCTTCCCTGAGAGCAGCAAGCATGAAGACCCCTCTATGGGGACAAAGGACCTGGCTGGCCCCATTTCCTTCCCCTGCCCCACAGCATAAACCAGCACTGATACTGGCTGCCTAACCTGCTTACACCAAGTCCCATACCCCTGTGCTCTACTGGTACTGCTTTTCTCAGGCAAGTGTGCTTAAGTCCCAGCCCGGTGGGCCTCTTCCCCAGAAAACCAACAGAAATCCCTGCATGCACCACATCTTTTGAACAGAGTTCTGCAGGCTTTGGTCCTAGTGGAAGTAGCATCTGATCTCATTTAACAAGCAAACCAGAGCACACTTAGTTAAAACTCACCACACGCTAGCCAAGGTCCAAACACTATCCACTGCCAGCAGGGACAGGCTCTACAGACGACTTGCTGGAAAGATAGAAAAGCCAAAACACAGCAGCAGAGTACATGTAGCACACACCAGACATGTTACCTGACACACCAGGCCCTAGACAATATATGACCTCTTGTTCATAAGGCCATTACTCAGGAGCAGGAAACATAACGGACTTCTCTAATAAACAGAAGAAGAAAAGAGACTTAGGCAAAATGTCAAGACAGAGGAATCCATCCCAAAGAAAAAACAAGAAAAGGTCATGGCCAGAGATCTAAGTGAAACATTCAAGGAATATGCCTGATGGAGAATTTAAAGAAACAATTATAAGGATACTCACTGGGCTTGACAAAAGAATGGAAGACTTCAGGGAGGCTCTTACCACAGAGATAAAAGCATTAAAAACTATCAAATGAAAAATGCAATAACCAAGATTCAAACCAGAGTGTACATAATGACCACAAAGATAAAAGAAGAAAAGGAATAAAAATAAGTGATATGGAAGATAGAATAATGGAAAAGAATGAAACTGAACAAAAGAGAAAGAATTATGGATCATGAGATTCGACTTAGGGAAATCAGTGACTCCACCAAATGTAATAACATTCATATCATAGAAGTCCCAGAAAAGAGGAGACAGAAAAGGGGGCAGAAGTTTTATTTGAGGAAATAGCTGAAAATTTCCCTAATGTGGGGAGGGAAACTTCCCTAATCTGGAATCCAAATCCAGGAGGTACAGAGAAGTCCCATTAAAATCAACAAAAACACACCAAAACTAAAACATTCTATAGTTATTTTGCAAAATACAATGATAAAAAAAATCCTGGGGCACCTGGGTGGCTCAGTGGTTGAGTGGCGGCCATTGGCTCAGGGTGGGATCCCAAGGTCCTGGGATAGAGTCCTGCATCGGGCTCCCTGCAGGGAGCCTGCCTCTCCCTCTGCCTATGTTTTTGCCTCTTTCTTGTCTCTCATGAATAATAATAATTTAAAAATCTTAAAAAAAAATCCTAAAGCAGCAAGACAAAAGAAGTCTCTAACTTACACGGGGAAGACCCTGCTGGTTGTTGCAGATCTCTCCACAGGAATATGACAAGGTAGAAGAAATTGGCATGATATATTCAACATTCTGCGTGGGAAAAATCTGCAACCAAGAATATTTTATTCAGTAAGGCTATCATTCAGAATAGAAGGAGAGAGAAAGAATTTCCCAGACAAACAAACCTAAGAGAAATTAGCCCTGTAAGAGATATTAAAGAGGACTCTTTGGTTGGAAGGAAAGACCAAAGTGACAAAAACTAGAAAGGAACAGAGAAAAACTCCAGAAACAATGACAAAACAGTAATAAAATGGCACTAAATACATATCTATCAATCAATAATACTTTGAATGTAAATGGACTAAAACTGCAACCACAAGATATAGAGTGTTAGAATGGATAAAAACAAAACAAAACAAAACAAGACCCATCTATATGCTACCTACAAGATTACAAGAGACTAATTTTAGACCTAAAGACATCTGCAGATTTTGAGGGAATGGCAAACCATTTATCATGCCAATGGACATCAAAAGAAAGCCAGAGTAGCATACTTCTATCAGACAAAAATAGATCTTAAATGGAATCGGTCACAAGAGATGAATAAGGGCAGGCAATGTATTATAAGAAAGGGGTCTATCCAACAAGAAGATCTAACAAAGGTAAATATATATGCCCCTAACATGGGAGCACTCAAATAATTCAAACAATAACAAACATAAAGCAACTCATTAATAATAATTCAGTGATATTAGGGGATTTTAGATAATCTAAACAGAAAATCAACAAGGAAGCAATGTCTTTGAATGATACATTGAACCAGATGGACTTCATAGATATACTCAGAACATTTCATCCTAAAGCAGCTGAATACACGTCCTTTTTGAGTGCACATGGGACAGTCTCCAGAATAGATCACATATTGGGTCACAAATCATGGGTCACAAATCACCCCTCAACAGGTACAAAAAGACTGAGATCATACCATGCATATTTTTTGACCACAACTCTATGAAACTTAAAGCCAACCACAAGGAAAAGTTTGGTAAGACACAAATACATGGAGGTTAAACATGCTACTAAAGAATGAAGGATTAACCAGGAAATTAAAGAAGAAATAAGAAAATTCATAGAAACAAATGAAAATGAAAATATGATGGTCCAAAACCTTTGGGATGCAGCAAAATTGGTCATAAGAGGGAAGTATAGCAAGAAGCTAGAAAAATCTCAAGTAAGCAACTTAGTCTTACACATACAGGAACTAGAAAAAGAACAACAAATGAGAAAGCCAGCAGAAAAAGGGAAAATATTAGAGCAGAAAAAAAAATGATACAGAAACTAAAAAGGGGGGCATCCTGGGTGGCTCAGTGGTTGAGCGTTTGCCTTTGACTCAGGTTGTGATCCCAGCATCCCAGGATCAAGTCCTGCATCAGGCTTCCCAGAGGGAGCCTGCTTCTCCTTCTGCCTGTGTCTCTGCTTTTCTCTCTGTGTCTCTCATGAATAAATAAATCTTAAAAAAGAAACTAAAAAGAATAGTAAAACAAACTAATGAAATGAGGAGGTTATTTCCCTGAAAAAAATTAATAAAATTGATAAACCACTAGAGAGACTTATCAAGAAGAAAAGAGAAAGGGCCCAAGTTAAAAAAAAATCACAAATGAGAGAGAAGAAATAACAGATACACAATTATAATAGAATATCATGAAAAAGTATATGCCAACAAATTAGACAATCTGAAAGATATGAATGGATTCCTAGAAACATATAAACTACCAAAACTGAAACATAAAGAAATAGAAAACTTGAGTGACTGAAAAATAAGCAAAGAAATTAAATCAGTAATAAAAAATCTCCCAACAAACAAAAGTCTAGGGCCAGATGGCTTCAAAGGTGAATTCTACCAAACATTTAAGGAAGGGTTAAGGCCTATTCTCAAACTATTCCAAAAAAAAATATAAATGAAAGGAAAACATTCACATTCATTATATGAAGCCAGCATTATCCTGATTCCCAAACCAGACAAAGACTCCATGAAAAAAGAGAACTACAGACCAATATCCTTCATGAACATGGCTGCAAAAATTCTCAACAAGATAATAGCTAATCAGATTCAACAATACATTAAAAGAATTATTCACCATGACTAAGTGGGATTTATTCCTAGGTTGTAGAAGTGGTTCAAGACCCACAAATCAATCAGTGTGATGCACCACACTAATAAAAGAAAGGAGAAGAACCATATGATCCTCTCAATAGATGCAGAAAAAGCACTTGACAAAGTACAAATCCACTCTTGATAAAAAAAAAAAAACCCTCAACAAAATAGGGATAGAGGGGACATACCTCAACACCATAAAGGCCCTACATGAAAAACCCACCACTAATAACTTTCTCAATGGGAGAGAACTGAGAGCTTTTCTTCTATGGTCAGGAACAAGGTGAGGATGTCCACTCTCAATACTATTATTTAACATGGTACTGGAAGTCCTAGCCTCAGCAATCAGAGAACCAAAAGAAATAAAAGACATCCAAATCATCAAGGAAGAAGTCTTTCACTATTTGCAAACAGCATGATACTCTATATAGAAAACCCAAGAGTAAAAAAAAAAAAAAAAGAAAACCCAAGAGTCCACCAAAAAAAAAAAAAAATTGCCAGAACTGATAAACAAATTAAAATGACAGGATACAAAATCAGTATTCAGAAATCTGTTGCATTTCCATACACCAATAATGAAGCAACAGAAAAAGTCAAGGAATCCATCCTATTTAATATTGCACCAGAAACCATAAGACACCTAGAAATAAACCTGACCAAAGAGGAAAGAGATTTGTACTCTGAAAACTATAAAACACTGATGAAAGAAATTGAAGATGACACAAAGAAATTTAAGAATAGTCCATGCTCATGGACTGGAATAACAAATATTGTTAAAATATTTACATTGCCCAAAACAATCCAACCATTTAACGTAATCCATATGAAAACACCAACGTAATTTTTCACAGAAATAGCACAATCCTGAAATATGTATGGAACCACAAAAGACCCAAATAGCCAAAGCAATCTTGAAAAAGAAAAGCATAGCTGGAGGAATCACAATCCTGGACTTCAAACTGTATTTTAAAGCTGTAGTAATCAAAACAGTATGGTACTGGCACAAAAGCAGATCAATGGAACAGAACAGAAAACCCAGAAATAACCTGCAACTATATGGCCAACTAATGTTTGATAAAGCAGGAAAGAATATCCAAGGGAGAAAAAGAACAGCCTCTTCAACAAATAGTGTGGGAAAACTGACAGCAACATGGAGAAGAATGAAACTGGACCACTTTGGGCACCATACACAAAAATAAATTCAAAATAGATGGAAGATTGAAATGTGAGGCCTGAAATCATCAAAATCCTACAGGAGAGCACAGGTAGCAACTTCTACTAGATATGTCTGAAAAAAGCAACAGAAACAAAAGCAAAAATGAATTATTGAGATTTCATCAAGATAAAAAGCCTCTGCAAATTTGAAGGAAACAAAAAACTAAAAGGCAACCTTCAGAATGGGAGAGGTTTGCTAATGATATCTTATAAAGGGTTAGTATCCAAAATCCTTAAAGAGCTTCAATTCAAGGCAGCCCCGGTGGCACAGCGGTTTAGCGCCGTCTGCAGCCCTGGGTGTGATCCTGGAGACCCGGGATCAAGTCCCACGTCGGGCTCCCTGCATGGAGCCTGTTTCTCTCTCTGCCTCTCTTTCGCTCTTTCTGCCTGTGTCTCTGCCTCTCTTTCGCTCTCTCTGAATAAATAAATAAATCTTTAAAGAAAAAAAAAAGAGCTTCAATTCAATAATCAAAAACCAAGTAATCCAGTTAAGAAATGAGCAGAAGACGTAGATAGACATTTTTCAAAGACATCCAGATAGTTAATGGACACATGAAAAGAACATCACTGATCATCAGAGAAATAAAAGTCAAAACCAGAATGAGGTATACGGCCTCACATATATCAGAATGGTCAAACTTAACACAGGAAAAAACAACACAGGTGCTTGGCAAGGATGCAGAGAAAGAGGGACAGTCTTACACTGTTGGTGGGAATGCAAACTGCTGCAGCCACTCTGGAAAACAATATGGAGGTTCCTCAAAAGTTAAAAACAGAAGTACCCTACAATCCAGCAGTTGCATACAGGGTATTTACCCAAAGGATAAAAAAAAATACTGATTTTGTGGAAAATGTGTACTTCGAGGTTTATAGCAGCATAATCATCAGTAGCCAGATTATAGAGCCTAAGGTTCCACTGACTGATGAATGGATAAAGAAGATGTAGTATGTATACATATATACACATGTGATATATATATATATATATATATATATATATATATATATATTTACACACACACAATGGAATATTTCTCAGTCATAAAAAAGAATGAAATCTTGCCACTTGCAATGATGTGGATGGATTTAGAGAGCATATGGAACACAAAATAAGTCAGAGAAAGACAAATACCATATGATTTCCCTCACATGTGGAATTTAAGAAATAAAACAATCAACTTAGGGGAGGCAAACCATAAAAGAGACTCTTAACTATAGAAAATAAACTGAGGTTTGCTGGAGGGGAGTTTGGGTGGGGGGGATGGGTTAAATGAGTGAAAGATTTAAGGCGAACACTTGTGATGAGCGCTGAGTGTTTCATGTAAGTGATGAATCAATCACTAAATTCTACACCAGAAAGCAATATTACAGTGCATGTTAACTAACTGGAATTTAAATAAAAACTTGGAGAAAAAAATTGAAAAAAGTGCAATATTGACTCTCAACTGGATCTTTTTGCTATAAAGTACAAATATTGTAATGATGGGAAATTTGGATGACATCTGAGGATTAGATAATGTGTAATTATTTCCTGATTTTGAAGAGTCTTTTTAAGAATTAATGTCTGTAGGAATTATATAGCATAATATTTAGAGTTATTGGGATTGTGTTTCCTCATTGTTTGGGGAAAATTTTTTTGGTCTATTTTTGTGTAATTTCTCTAAGTTTTAGATTGTTACAAAATTAAATAAAAATCATTAAACAGTACACATAGAAACACAGAAATATTTCCAAAGATAACAAAATAAAATGAATCTAGGGCTTATACATTTTATATAATCAATGTTGAGATATTTTAATTGATTAATTTTGTTATCAAAGTACAAATGATTCTGATTTTTCTGTAACACAATCAACCATCATTATTTCTTCAGTTTTCCACATAAATTTTCTAGCATGTGTCATTTTCTTATAACTAGTGCTTATAATAATTATTAAAATTGTGATGTTGATAATCATAATGTAAATAATAATAGGACATATTTAAAGAGAGTTTTTGTGGCAAACATTATTTATGTTTTAATATATTTTAACTCATGTCATCTTAACTTCCTCTACTTCCTAGATGTCTATTATATTGGATTATAATAGAAATAAACATATTGCTTTTACTTAGAACTTATATAAAAGATAAAAATCCTCTCTCTTCCTTCTTGGCTCCTCTGTAAATGCAGCACTACAGAATTTTTGGTACTTTTCAGTAATTCATAGTGTTACTTTGATACTGACTGTATTCCATGTATCTGAGGAATATAATTTATTTTTAGACGTTCCCATGGTGTAAAGTATTTTAGCAGTTGCAGCATGGATGATTTTAAACATATGGTTTCACAGCCTGAAATTCAGTGTCTTCAGAATCAAAAAGTTTCAGAAGTGGTTTACCAAGGAAGAAGTGCAGCAGCTTGTGGCAATGGAATTCTGGAACCACCAGAACAGTGTGATTGTGGCCTTGAAGGGGTTAGTAACAAACATTTATAACTCTTCCAAAGATTCGTTTTATGTAGTTTTATAAATATAGATGTGATACAGGAGGACTTTTTTTGAAATGCAGCACCATTTTATTAAACATCCAAGATATGGAGATGTGGGGTATGTAATAACTGACTCACTCTGAATTTAAAGCACTTGAAGAGTTTAAGTAAGAGGTAAGTGTAGTGTGGATTAAAGAGGTAGATTTTCTTCATGGTGTAACCATTAGTAGTAATACCCATATTTCTGTATGATAAACATTGGTAATGTCAATACTATGTCACTTCAAGGATCTTCTGAATTCATCAAAGTGACTGCAGTGGCTCAATAAGTTACTACGTGTATGTTGTATACCTCTTCATCTCCTAATTTCCATTCTTGCATCTGGAGGAACTTCATTTATTTTAACTTGATCTCACAGAATTGGATTAATAATAATCCTTGGCTTATTATTTTATGTTTAGCTTTTTGCTATTGCCCTTTTTTAGTTGTGTGTGGTAAGATAGCTAATCACTGTATTTTGTTGTGCCTGTTTTCATATACTAATGCATGGTGAGTTTTTGGAATGTTCTATGTTCACTTGAGAAAATGTTAACTCTTGAATTGTTAGAATCAAAATTCTATACAACTTAATTACATGATAATTTTTAGGTGAATGCCTCATATCTTCTGTATTTTTATGAGTTTTATTTGCCTGAACTTGGTACTTGAGAGATAATATTGATACCTTTAACCATACAGTTCGATTTGCCTAATTCTCACTATACATTATCCAATTTATGCTTTCTGTTTTTTGAAGCTGTTTTATATGGTGAAGAGATATATTATGACGATTATTTTTTAAGATTTTATTTACTTATCTGAGAGAGAGAGAGATAGTGAGAGAGAGAATGAGCAGGGGCAGGGAGAGAGAGAAGCAGGCTCCCTGCTGAGCAGGAGCTGGATTCCAGGCCCCTGGGATCATGACCTGAGCAGAAGGCAGACACCTAACTAACTGAACCACCCAGGTGCCCCAATTATGAGTGTTATATCTTCCTAAAAATTTAACTTTTATTTTCAAATGCTGAATCTCTTTAATGTTGCTTTTTGTTTTAAAGTCTATTTGGTCTGACATTATCTATGTATCTATGCACACAGTAGCTACTACCCTTAATTGATATTTCCCTGTTATTTCTCTCTTCTCATTTCATTTTCCTGTACTATTAAGTTCAAGATCTACACTGGGTTTTGAGTTACTATCCAGTCTGTCTTTGATTAATCAGATTATCTTCTTAAACATCATTGTGATTAACATTTTTGCATATTTTTCATTAACTAAAGTCCATAATTTATTTGGATTTTTTTTCTTTTTACTCAATAGCATCTTTCTGTAACAGAATCTTCTCTAGGTAATTCATTACACTTAGCTGTTATGACTTTTTACACTCCTCTAGACTGCATATTTTTTATAATTTTATTAGCCTCAAATTTTTCATGTTTTTTTAAAATTTTTATCTATTTATGATAGTCACAGAGAGAGAGAGAGAGAAAGAGAGAGAGAGGCAGAGACACAGGCAGAGGGAGAAGCAGGCTCCATGCACCGGGAGCCTGACGTGGGACTCGATCCCGGGTCTCCAGGATCGCGCCCTGGGCCAAAGGCAGGCACTAAACTGCTGCGCCACCCAGGGATCCCAATTTTTCATGTTTTTAAATTGAATTTCTGTTCATTTTTTTTAATCTGTGTGCTTGCTTGTTTTTCTTTCTTCCACCATTTATTTCTATAGCTTAGTGGATGTGTACTTTTAATTTTCCTCTAGTGATTATTCTTGCATTTTTACTATACATATGTAAATTTTAACCATATCTAGGCCACCTCCAAAATAACAGGGCTTAACTTACATAACATTTTTGTAAACATTGCATTTCTGTCACCTCTGTACTTTACATTAGAAAATGCCCTGAAGATTTTATTCAGAAAGTACTCTTTTTTTTATCTATTGTTCTTTTTGGTTATTAGTATTTCTTTGCATGTCACAGTTCCCTTCTGAGGGAATTTCATTTAAATTATATTCTCTTTCTTAAAATATACTAAGAAAGCATAATAGTGCATACTAATATACTAGTATATACTAAGAGAATATGCTTTAGTATATTTTAGTATTCTTCACTATATTTCAGTTCTCTTGAAAATAAATTTTCAATATACTTTAGTATATTTTATACTAAATATACTTTAGTATATTTTAGTACTTTTGAAAGGTAGTTTTCTGCCCACTTTAACAATAAATATCTCATACTCATCATTTCATTGTGATATAAAATACACATGAAATATATGCATGGAAGATGAATAAAATGTGCAATGGATAGATACTTAACAAGCACCTGAATAATTTGCACTCAGGCCTCATCAAGTAAGTTTGAAATTGATCCCTGCTCTTCAGTTTTCAGGAAGAGTTTAGAAGGGTAAGTGTTAAACCTTTTGTCAGTGTTTGAGAATTCACCAGTGAAGCCCTTTGATCTTGGCTTTATGATTCTTGGGAGGTTTTGGATTACTGACCCTATCTCCTTACTAGTAGTCAGTTTATTCATATTTTCTATTTATGATTCAGTTTTGGTATATGTGTCTCTAAGAATTTATACATTTCTACTAAGTTATTCATAATAATCTCTTATGAACTTTTGTATTTTTTAGTATCCATTGTAACCTCTCCCTTTCCATTTCTGATTTTATTTATGTAACCTCTCTCTCATTTTCTCGTGAGTCTAGCTAAAAGTTATCATATTTTTAATCTTTTGAAAGAATTGGCTTTTAGTTTCATTGATCTTTTCTATTAGGCTTTCAGTCTCCCTTTAATTTACTTCCATTTCATTTTTGTTATTTTCTTCCTTCTACTAACTTTGTTCTTCTTTTCCTACCTACTTTAGGTATAAAGTTAGATTGTTTGAGATATTTTTTATTTCTTGAGATAAGCCTATGTTGCTATGTACTTCCCACTTGGAACTGCTTTTGCTGCATCACATTTTTCTGGGTTGCATTTAAATTTTTATTTGTCTCAAAATATCCTTTGATTTTTAAAAAATTTCTTCATTGACCTATTGGTTATTCATTAGCATATTGTTTTACCACCACATATTTGTAATTTTTCCAATTTTCTTCTTGCAATTGATTTCTTCTTTCATATCTTTGTCAGATAAGATGTTGGATAAGATTTTAGTCTTCTTAAAACTACTAAGACTTCCTTTGTGGCCAACACATGACCTAAAATGGAGAATATTTCATGTGAACTTGAGAAAAATGTGTATTCTTTCTGCTTTTGGATGGAATGTTGATCTATTAGTCCATCTGGTCAAATGTGTTCTTTTTTCTTTTCTTAGGAAATTAAAATAATAATAATTCTGAAATTTCACAAGTCTACATTAATGTGTTTTTAAAACTATGCAATTGGCTTTTTTTTCTCTCCAAATTTTCACTTAAACTCCAGTTAGTTAACAGGCAGTGTAATATTAATTTCAGTAGTAGACTTTAGTGATTCATCATTTATATAAAACACACAGCGCTCATCACAAGTGCCCTCTTTAAAGCTTATCACTCATTTAGACTGCCCCCCTCCACTGCAGCAATACTCAGTTCTCTATAGTTAAGAACATAATCATAATAGAGATGCCTCTCTATTTTTTCCCTAGGGTCACTGTTTTATTTCTTAAATTCCACATATCAAGGAAATCACATGGTATTTGTCTTTTTGTGACTGACTTATTTTGCATAACATAATACTCTCTAGATCCATCCACATCATTGCAAGCAGCAAGATTTCTTTTTTTTAAATAGCTGAGTAATATCCCATTGTATATATATACCACACCTGCTTTATCCATTCATCAATTGATGGACATTTGGGCTCTTTCCATAATTTGGCTAATGTTGATAATGCTGCTTGCTTAAACCTCAGGGTGCATGTATCCCATCAAATCTGTATTTTTGTATCCTTGGGTAAATACCCCATATGCAACTGCTGGATCATAGAGTGGTTCTGTTTTTAACCATTTGTCCCATTTTCACTGAAGACATCAGTGCCCAATTTTGCTTCTGCCTGCCATACCTAGCCAGATGATCCATAGAACCCATCTTTGTTGTATCACAAAGGCATTGCGACCTTATCTTTGGTTTTTAACAAAAAGGACTTATGATGTGTCGAGGTGGTCTTCATTATATTTATATAGTGGAATGTTTATCCATGAAATTATTAATGAATGTTTAGGTTGTTTTCATTTGCAGCTATTATGAAAAATGCTTCTAAGGAATATTCATGTTCAGATCTTTTGTTGAATTTATGTTTTTATTTCTGCGGATATATAGTGGTGGGATTGCTAAATCATATGTTAATTTACTCTTAAATCTATAACAAAATGTCAAACTGCTTTCCCAAATATTGTAATATTTTACATTCAAAAAATCTGAGTATGAGAGTGATAGTTTTTAATCCTTATCAACTTTTGTTATTGCCATTCTTTTACATTTTAGTCATTTGAATGTGTGCATTGTGGCTTCATTTTGTATTTTCCTGATGACTAATTATATTTGACATTGTTTCATATGATTATGGGACTTCTATATGTCCCCATTTTTAAAAAAATTTTTATTTATTTATGATAGTCACAGAGAGAGAGAGAGAGAGGCAGAGACACAGGCAGAGGGAGAAGCAGGCTCCATGCACCGGGAGCCTGATGTGGGATTCGATCCCGGGTCTCCAGGATCGCGCCCTGGGCCAAAGGCAGGCGCCAAACCGTTGCGCCACCCAGGGATCCCTGTCCCCATTTTTAAAGTGTCTATTCAAACATTTTGTACATATTTATTTTCTTAATGATATCTTTCAAAAAGTTAAAGTTTTTTTTAATAATAAATTTATTTTTTATTGGTGTTCAGTTTGCCAACATACAGAATAACACCCAGTGCTTAAAGTTTTTAATTGGATAAAGCTGTTTATCATTTTTTTTCTTTTATGCATTATACTACTTGTGCCCTATCTCTTCCAAGGTTGTAAAGATTTCTCATAAATGTTTTTCTAGAATTTTTTTTGGTTTTAGCTATATATATATATATATATATATATATATATGATCCATGTTAAGTAATGTATGTAAATTAAGCATAGGGTATTTTTTTTCTATATGTATGTATATCCAATTTTGACTGAGATTTTTAAAAATCTTGATGAATTTGAGGAGAGTGGACATATTCATAATGTTATGATTTTCAAAAGATGAGCATATTTTGTTTCACTTATTTAGTATCTTTAATTCTTAAAGTTAACTCTAAATATTTAATGTTTTTGAATGTTATTGTAAAATGAGTACTTGCAAAAATTTTAATTCCCAGTATCCTTTGCAGGCATATAGAAATAGAATTAAATCATGACAATTGTTGATGCCTTCTATTAATGTTACTTTGAATGACTGATTTACATTTTGGAAAATACTTACAAAATATCTAAATTAGAATTATCAACTGAAATTAGTTTATAAAAAGAATATGCTTCTGGGGTTTATTCCAGAAGTAAACATTTCAGTATTTTTCAACATATATTAAGTTTACCAAGAGAGAAAAATTGTAGGATATTAAATATTGAAGAGAATTTGATAATGGTTTGGACAAGTAGGAGAAAAAGAAATGTCTTTTTGACTCTCAAATTTCTCAATGATGAACCTTAGCTACCTATTTTATAAAGTTCTGGCTTCTAGTCCCATGATGAGATTCTATTCCTACAGCACAGTTGCCCTTACAAGTCAATTTCTAAGCCAGGCATTTAGTCTAAATTTACATTATTCATCGAATATTGTGAAAACTTGCTCTCTACTATAGACCCTTTCTTTGATACTATCCTGGGAATTCCCTGTCATGTCATTGATTTTTGTCCCCCCCCACATTAATATTTAATGTATATTCAATCCTCTATCTTCCCTACTCTAGATAATTTTTCATTAAAATACTTATATTGTGAAGAATAACAAACTTTTGTTAATATTGAAATATAAAAATGAAAAAGAATATCATCTGACTCCTATAAATTCAAAAGATGTTATATAGTAATAAAGGTTTGATATACTTTAATAATACACTAACTTTGCAGTTAGTGTGAAAACATTGTATCTAATTTTATATAAAATATTACATGATAATCCAGGTATTACAAAAGGTCAGGAATAAATTATTGTGTTATAAAGGCACCTAAAAAATTTATCTTCTATTTCAGAAGAAAAATCTCTCATCAAAGCTGCTCTTACAACTTAACACTCAAAACAATTCCATGTATTATAGTTTTCAGAGTATAGGTCTTTCACCTTTTTGGTTAAGTTTATCCCTAGGTAATTTTTTTTTTTTTCTGCAAATATAAATGGTGTTGTTTTCTATTTGTTTTCTTTCTGCTACTTTGTTATTAGCATATAGAAACACTATTGGTCTGGGCATTAATTTTGTATCCTGCAACTTTACTGAATTCATTTATTATTTCTAGTAGTTTTTTGGTGGGGTTTTTGAGATTTTCTGAGTATAGTATTATGTTATCTGTAAATAGAGACAGCTCAACTTCTTTACCAATATGGATGGCTCTTATTTCTTTCTCTTGTCTGATTGTTGTGGCTAGGACTTCTAGTACTATGTTGAATAAAAGGGATAAGAGTAGAATCTTGTTTCTGATCTTAAAGAAAAACTCCCAGTTTTTCCACACCAAGTATGATATTAGATGTGGTGAAAGATCTGTACTCTGTAATCTAAAAATCATTGATGAAAGAAATTGAAGATGACACAAATGGAAAGATACTCCATGATCATAGATTGGAAGAATTAATATTGTTAAAATGTTCATATTACCCAAAGCAATCTACAGATTCTGTACAATCCCTATCAAAATACCATCAGCATTTTTCACAGAACTAACACAAATAACCCTAAAATTTATATGGATTCACAGAAGACCCTGAATAGCCAAAGTGATCTTTGAAGAACAAAGATGAGAGTATCACAATCTCGGAATCAGAGATATATTACAAAAATGTAGTAATCCAAATAGTATGGTCCTGGCATAAAGTTAGACACATCAATCAATAGAATAGATCAAAAGCCCAGAAATAAATCCGAATTTATATATTCGATTAATCTTTGACAAAAGAGGCAAGAATATACAATTGGGAAAAGACAGTCTCTTACCATTTCCAAATGGTGTTGGAAAAACTGGATGGCTAAAATGCAAGAGTGAAACTTGACCATTTAAACTATACACAAAATAAACTCAAAATGGATTAAAGACCTAAGTGTGATCCTGAAACCATGAAAATACTAGAAGAGATTTTTAGAGGCAATAATTACTATGGCTTCAATCATAGCAACATTTTTCTACCTATGTCTCTTCAGGCAAGGGAAACAAAACTAAAAATAAACTATTGAGACTTACATCAAGATGAAATGCTTTTGTATGGTGAAGGAAGCCATCAAGAAAATAAAAAAGCCAAGGAGATTCCAGGAACATGGCAGAGTAGCAGGACCCTGAGCTCACCCTGCCCCATGTTTACAACTAGATATCACTCATATCTGAGTTTATAAGCCAGAGAGCGTCCTGAAGACTGTCAGAACAAACTCCACAACTACATGTAGGGAAGAAGGTGAATCTGAGAGGTTAAGAAAGGCAGACACAGTGGCTGAGAGTTGTCTGCAGGAGGGAGTTGCAGGTGTGCAGAGTGGAAAGTACTAGGGAGACCACATGGGGAAAATGAGTCCCTATAATGTCCAGCCTTGAAAACCAGAGGGACTGAACTGTGCTTGTATAACCAGGGGGACTTGTAGCCTGGAGCTTTAAAAGTCAGCTGACTAGGCACTGAACTAACCTGGAGGGCAAGTGATAGCTGGGTCCCCACACTTAAAAAGACAACAGCCTACAGGAGGCAATATTGAATAGACATTTTGCACAATGCCTGGGGCAAACGGGAGAGATACCTCTTTATAAGGATTTAGAACATGTTGGGGTCTTTTCTGGGAACAAAGGAGCTGGCAGCTGCCATTTTCCTCCACAATCCCACAGCATAAACACAGAGCCGAAGGTGCAAAAGGTGGTGCCACATGTATACCTGCTACCTAACCTGCTAGCACTTTGAGCCACCCACTGAAGACTTGCCCACTCCAAGCCTTCTAGCCTCAGAGCTGGGCTTAGTGGGAATTGTTTTAATGCTGCACACCCTGCCCAACTTCTGCCTCCAGGCCCTGCATCCCAGGATTAATGGCTCAGTACAAATTTTGCTAACTGCTGTGTTTTGCCCCACCCACCTGCAGAAGGTAAAGACATTACAAGTCCCCAGCTTCTGCCACAATTCACTCCCAAGCCATCAGGCAGACAGACATCACATCATCCTGGTTGTCACAACTGCAGTGTGCTGCCTGTAGAAGCTGCTTTCAGGCAAACAGTCTTGAGCAATGCAATGTAGAGAGGGCCCCAGTGACCACCTGGCTGAATACAGACAGCCCCATCAGGCCACTCACCTCAAGATATCCATGACCTAACAAACCAATAAACTACTTAAAACTAGGCAGTTTTAAATAAATAAAGGGAATATTCCCTTTCATTAGATAAAAGGAAAAATTCCACACATCCCATACCTCCTCACTTTCCCACTTTAAATATGGCTCCCATTGCAGACAGCCTCTCTCTCTCCTTTGTTGTCCTGCCTCCAGCCCCCCTCCCTTGTAGTGTATTCAATAAACTAATGTCTCCTTTGTTCCATACCACTTTCACTGCCCATACCACTGGCTTTCACCCAATCATTGCTCCACATTTGGGGGCCTCCGACTGATTGAGATAGACACCACACAGCATCCCTCTCTGCTTCTGCTAACATGCACTGTGCCCCTGACTACTACTTTGCTTTGGGAATCTAACATAAGACTACTGGTTCAGCATAAGTTTTGCTAATGCTGTGAGTGCCTTATCCAGCCACAACCTTGCTCTATGCCCAGCCTCTGTGTTCACAGATGCCTCACACTGTGGCCAGCCACCACATGATCCTGGCCACTTTGCCATCCACACACACTGCACCCTGGCTGCTGCCACTAACATGTGCCATGTCCCTGGCCACTGCTGCACTTTGGGGATCTGAGCCTAGGACTAGCAGCTCAGTGCAAATTTTGCTAAAACCATCACACCACTGTGAGCCCTCCTGCAGTCATGTCCCTGAGAGCTAGCCTGCCTGGGTCTCACTAACACCACAGAGAGCAAGCACAGCCCACAACAGGCAGAGAATCAGTGCAGAAGTCTGAACTGAAAGGAAAAGACATTGAGACACAATAGCAAGACATAAACAACACACATAGGAGACTCCTCTGACATTCCAGGTTCTGGTGAACAGAGGATACTGCACTGCAGGGCACTGTAGGACCTCTTCTTTATAAAGTCACTACTTTAAAGAGCAAAGGATATAATTTTCCTAACACAGAGAAACAGAGGAAGACAAAATGAAACAGGAACTTGTCCCAGATGAAAGAACAAGACAAAATCACAGCAGGAGATCTAAGTGAAACAGAAATAAGTAATATTCCTGATAGAGAATTTGATGATTATAAAGATACTCACTGGAATTCAGAATAAAGTGGAAGAGATCAGATAAAGCCTAGATAAAGAGATAAAAAATAACAGAGACTCAATAAATAAAATGTAAACTACAATGGATAGATTAAATAGTAGGCCATAGGAAGCAGAGGAATGCATTAGTGACCTAGAGAATAGAGTAATGAAAAGTAATCAAGCTAAACAAGGGAGAGACAGAGTGTATTTTTATTATGCAATAATTACTGTCATTATTGCATAATCACATTCACCTTTTAGGGATCCCAGAAGAGGAAGAGAGAGAAAGTGAGGCTGAAAATGTATTTGAAGAAATAATAACTGAAAACTTCCGAAGTCTAAGGAGGGAGATAGAGATCCAGATTCAGGAGGCACAGAGATCTTCAGACAAACTCAACCCAAAGAGGTCCACACCAAGACATATAGTAATTAAAATAGCAAAGAATAGTGATAAAAAATTTTAAAGTTTACAAGAGAATTAAAGACAGTTACATAAAAAGGAAACACCCCATAAAGCTATGAGTTAGTTTTTTCAGCAGAAATTTTGCAAGCCAGAGGAGAGTGGAATGATGTGCTGAGGGAAAAATCGGTATTCAAGAATATTCCTATCCGGCAAGACTATAATTCAGAATAGAAGGAAAGATAAGAGTTTCTTAGACAATCAAAAACTAAAGGATTTCATAACCACTGAACCAGCTTTACAAGAAATAGTAAAGGGCATACTTTGAGTGGAAAGGAAAGACTATACAAAAAATAAAAACCACAAAAGCAGTAAAAAATAAGTGTTTCTGTAAAAGTCAATTAAGGTATTCCTAAAATAAAAAGATATAAAATATGATAACAAATATCTGAAATATGAAAGGGAGAGGAGTACCAAATGAGTTCAAAATTATAAGTGACGATCAGTTTAATATAGACTACTATGTGCAGATGTTATATATAAAACAAATAGTAATTATAAATCAAAAAACAGTAATGGATGTGCAAAAAATAGAATAAGGTATTCAAGTATATCACTAAAGAAAACCAACAAAACATGAGATAAAAAGAAGAAAGGATCAGAGTAAAGCTACAAAAATAACCATAAATCAAGTAACATAATGGCAATAAATACATACCTATCAATAATTACTTTGAATGTAACTGCACTAAATACCCCAACCAAAGACAGAGCATGTTAGGGTGGATAAAATAAACAAGAACCATCCATGTGCTGCCTACAAGAGACTCATTTCAGACCTAAAGATACTGTAGATTGAAAGTGAGGAGATGGGGAAACACTAATCATGCAAATACAAGAAAGAAACGTGTAACAGCACTACTTGCATCAGATAAAATTTAAATTTAAATTTTAAATTTTTAAAATTTAAATTCCAGTTACATATAATGTAATACTAGTTTCAGGTATACAATATAATGTTTTGACAATTCTATACCACACCTGGTGTTCATCAAAACAAGAGCAGTCCTTAACACCATCACCTATTTAACACATCCCCCTACCCACTTCCCTTCTGGTAACTATCAGTTTATTCTCCATAGTTAAGGGTCTGTTTCTCGGTTTGTCTTTCTTTTTTCCCCTCTTTGCTTATTTGTTTTCTTAAATTCCACATATGAGTGAAATCACATATTTTTCTTTCTCTTACGGACTTATTTCACTTAGCATAATACACTTAGCATAATACATCATACATATATGCCACATCTTTATCTATTCATAAATCAGTAGACTCTTGGGCTGCTTCCATAATTTGGCTATTGTAGATAATGCTGCTATCATTGGGTTCCTCAATCCCTTGGAATTAGTATTTTTGTATTCTTTCAGCAATTACCTAGTAACACAACTAGGCTAGTTTTAACTTCTTGAAGAACCTCCATACTGTTTTTCATAGTGGCTGTACCATTTTAAATTCCCACCAACAGCGCAAAAGGGTTCCCCTTTCTCCTACATCCTTACAAACCAAGAAACAGACTTTTAACTATATCGAAGAAAGAGATATTTATCAGAGGGGAGGTGGGTAGGGGGATGAGTTAAATAGGTGATGAGGATTAAGGAGTGCACTTGGCATGCTGAGTACTGGATGATGTATGGAATCTGAAAGTAATATAACACTGTATGTTAACCATACTGGAATTAAAATAAAGAAAAAAAAAGGAAAATGAAATGGGGCAAGATATTTGCAAAGGATATACCCGATAAGGGGTTAATATAAAAAATACATATAGAATTGATATAACAACATAAAAAAACAATCTGATTTAAAGTTGAATAGACATTTTTCCAAAGAAGACATCTAGATGACCAATGGACACATGAAAAGATGCTCAACATCACTTATCATCAGGGAAATGCAAATCAAAGTCACAATGACATGTCACCTTACACTGGAAAGAATAGATAACAATAAAAAAACCCATAAGAAATAACAAGTATTGGTAAGGATGTGGAGAAAAAGGGAATTGTACACTGTGGGAATTTAAATTGGTGCAGCACTGTGAAATACAGTATGGAGGCAAAAATTGAAAATAGAAATTCATATGATCCAGTAATTCCACTACTGGTATTTACCGAAAGAAAACAAAAACACTAATTCAAAAAGACATACACATCACTTATCACATTATTTACAATGGCCAAGATATGGAAGCTATTGTCCATCAATGGACAAATTGATAAGGAAAATGATACATACACACACACACAGAATGGGATATTCTGCAGCTGTAAAATAGGCTGAGTTCTGCCATTTGAGAAAACATGGATATACTTAGAGGGCATTTTTCTAAGTGAAGTGAGTCAGACTGAGAAAGAAAAATGCCATATGATTGCACTTCTAAGTGGAATCTAAAAAAAAAAAAAAGCCAAATGTATAAACAAACAAAAAGCAAAATCAGATCTATAAATACAAAGAACAAACTGATGGTTACCAGAGGGGTAGAGAGTGAATGGTTGGGCAGGATAGATTAAGGGGAGAGAGAGATACAGGTTTCCAGTTATGGAATGAATAAGTTACAAGAATAAAATGCATTGCATAAGGAATATAGTCAATGATATTGTTAGAGTGATGTATGGGGACTGATGTAGCTACACTTACAGACCTAGCATAATGTATAAACTTGTCAAAGTACAAAGTTGTACACCTGAAACTAGTATAACATTGTGTGAACTATACTCAAATTAAAAATTCAATGTAGGTTTGCCTGGTTGGCTCAGCAGTTGAACGTCTGCCTTTGGCTTAGGGCATGATCTCAGAATCCCAGCCCACATCGGGCTCCCTGTGAGGAGCCTGCTTCTCCCTCTGCCTGTGTCTCTGCCCCCTTCTCTGTGTCTCAAATAAATAAATAAATAAATAAATAAATAAATAAATAAATAAATCTAAAAAAAAAGGTAAAATGAAAATAAGTGAATATATGTGAATATATGACACTAACATTTTATAAACATAAACTCACATATTTAGTGGGGTCAGGGTGGAATAAAGTTTTACCCATAAACTTAAAGAACAAAAGAAGAAAAAAATAAGATGATGATTCTCAGATTTCATGGGTATACCATTTCACAATATCACAATTTCAAAGACTTACCTGAACAATAAATCAAAACAAAAGTAAGTGTCATGACAAATTTTAAAATGTAGTGATATACATTGGTGGCTAGAAGTTAACATCATTAATATAGTGCTTATAAATAAAATAAACAGGAATACATGAACAGAAATACAGACACAAAATATAAAATAAACCATAATGTGCAGATATGTGACATTTTCAGCACTCTAGCAATAAAAATAATATTGAAACAAATATAAATACAGTTATTTGTGCCTTTCCACTTTAATAATTTTTAGATATTACTATCAGTCTTGTAAAACATCACTCTTTTACTGTATGAAAAGAAAAAATTGTATATTATGAAGAGTCATATTTTTGTGCTCTATTATCTAATAATTTCTAGAATTAATATTTAATATAAGGCCTTAGAGCTAAAAAGATAAACTATTTTCTTTGACCCATTATTTATGATAATAAAATGTTATAGATTAGAATATCTATGCTGTTACATGCATAAATTGTTATATGTTCCCAATATGAGATCTTGAGGAGGTCTGGTAAAATAGAAAAGTACTTAGGGCATAATAAATTAAAAACTAAGAAGTTAGAGTGCATTCAATTACATACTCCTAGAAGATTGAAAGAAATTGCATTCAGTTTTTTGTAGTTCAGTTTCTTGAGTATAGAAGCATGGATTTAATTACCATCTTTTTTTTTCCTATGCTGAAAATATAAGTTTAGATGTAGTGTTAAATACAGAAGTGAAAATCATACTGTGTTTGTAATTAACTTGAGGAAATATTTTGTATATTTTGAAATACATGCATTTATTTATTTGATTGAAAATTCCTATTATTTAACTCTTTTATTTTGGCTTATAGGAATGCAGTCATAGAAAATGTTGTAACCCTGTAGATTGTACTCTGATTGGATTTGCAGAGTGTGGCAGCGGACCATGCTGTGATAGAAAAACTTGTCTGGTAAGCTTTCAAAATACTATTTGGTTTTCTTCCATATTTTTTTGTGTTGTGTGTTCATTTTTTTTTTTAGCATTTTTTAGACTGTTTTTTTTACACAGCTTTCAAATATGCAATTTTATGTGCCTGACTTATATATACAATATGTATCTTTATGTACCTGATACATACATTTAGTTAATTCATACATTCATACAACTTTATGTACCTGACTCAGGTACATACATTCATATATGTACTTAATTCTAAGTTCCAAGGATGTCTTTAGATCTTTTCCAACCTCCTTAGCTATGCCTTTCACTGCATCATTTTTAATCTACTCAGGACCCATCCAGTTATGATTCAGTATTAATTTCTGATTATTTGGACACTATGAATTATTCTTGGTCATACCTGAATTTAGCTCTTCACGATCAGGCAATTTATGACAAAATTGAAAATAAGCTGCCCAACACACAGTTGACATACAATATTTGAATAAACAGACAATAACAATCTATAGTCAGCAAGATGTAGCATGTTTAGTACTGAAGTTCTATGCAAGGACTCCTGGTCCCAGAAGTGGATTGAATCATTGACTTCCCTTGGCAAGTTTTCCATTCAGTTTTCCTTTATTGCCACACCTAAAAGGAGTCTGAGTAAGATTTGTGTTTGGGGATCACTTCATTGCAGCCTCTTGCTGCCTTTGTGTCACTTTCAGGTGTCAACAACAGTCATAGAAGCTGATCCATTAGAGATTTTGATTGGTAGGTTCTCTGTCAATGAAATCTCTCCTAACATCATTCTACTTTGTTCGTGTGTTTCTTTTTCACTCTCTGTGCTAGTAATTAAAGCCAGTGGTCACTTGTCTTAAAGGAGCATGAATAAAGAGGCAAGTCTAGAGTTTCTTTCTTTCTTTTTTTTTTTTTTTTAAGTCTAGAGTTTCTACTACTTAGCTATAAAGCTTATCATTCTTCCATTCACCAGAACTCTCATCTTGGCCTTGGTCTCCAAATCAGCGGTATTGAACAATAAGACTTTTCTACACAGTCCTTTGCCCTTTTCCGTACACATGGGGATAATTCCTACATTTGGTAGAGCCTTTAAAAAAATTAAGAGTAAGATCCCATAGCATAACATTTACCATTTTCAGGTGAACAATTTCGGGGCATTCGGTACATTCACAATGCTGTACAACTACCACCTCTACCTAATTCCAAAACATGTTCCTCACTCAAACAGGAGACTCCCAGCCCATTAAGCACTTGCTCTCCTTTTTCCCTCTGCCTCAGTCTCTGACAACCTCCAATTTGTGTTCTTTCTGGAGTAACCTATTCTGGATATTTCATATAAGTAGAAGCATAGAATATGTGACCTTTTGTGTCTGGCTTTCTTAAGATAGTGTTGAAGTTTCATCCACCTTGTAGCATATATATCAGTGCTCCTTCCACTGTATGAATACCACAATTTGTTCATCTATTCATCCATTGATGGACAGTTGGGTTTTTTCCAATCTATTTCATTTGAGCTTTTAAGTAAATTCATAATTTGACTTTAAGTAGTTAAAATGTTACTTCCACTTTTACTAGTGGAAGTAACAGAAATATGCTGCTCTCATTTAAGAATTTTTTTACATTTTTGGTTTACTACTTTAAAAAAATACTAGTTTTTCTTTGTCTCACAGATAGCAGAAAGAGGACGTTTATGTAGGCAAAGGACAGATCCATGTGATTTTCCAGAATTTTGCAATGGAACATCTACATCTTGTGTACCTGATGTGAAATCTATTGATTTAGAACCATGCAATAATAAGACTGCCTTTTGCTTTGGAGGAGTATGCCAAGATCCGGATGTACAGTGTGAAAAATTATTTGGAAAATGTAATCATTGTGTCTTTTGTTC
Organism: Canis lupus dingo; assembly: GCF_003254725.2. Classification (NCBI taxonomy): domain Eukaryota; kingdom Metazoa; phylum Chordata; class Mammalia; order Carnivora; family Canidae; genus Canis; species Canis lupus. The sequence goes on along the minus strand of NC_064258.1, from coordinate 26,936,195 downwards.
TGGGGTTCATTTACAAACTATATTTTTCTAAAGTCAATAATCCATCCAATAGCCATTATAAAAGATATGTTTTGTTTAAATCCAAATTTGAAAATAAAATTGTGAATCAATGTGACTTTGAACTATGTAAACAGGCAAAACAGATTTAATAAGTACAGGACCAATAAAAGAGGATATTAATCCAATTTCAGGTGATAGGTGCAAAGGAGAGCAGAATATTAGAATTATAGATAAAAGAGCAAATGTCTACTTTCTTAATTATTTCTGCCTGTGATACAATTTTCCTATTCTCAAGTGGGTAGATTTTAGTGTTTCTCCTTCTCATATATCCAGTAGATGACACTAAATATTTATAGCAGATGACACTGACTGGGCATTGCTATTGTCTAGATGTCCCTATAGTAATTAAGCACTTTTATTTTAAAAATTTTTTAAGATGACTAATTATAACTTTATATTTTCAGTTGCTAAAGTTTCTACTTATCTATGTACACAAGAAGTGAATTTTCAAGCAGATATTTTTGGAAATTGTGGAAACACAGGTTGCAGTTTTGGGTGTGTATTTAGCTAACTGCTTTTCTCAAATGCATGTGTGTGTGTATGCAAAAATAAGTTAATACAAATGAGAGATGGACCTAATATATACAGATGAATTTATTTGTTCTATAAGATCATGTATGTTCTGTATGTTCTGAATAACTTTGATGTTATGATCTGAATAACATTTTGAATTATCTTCATATTGCCAGGAGTATCCTTTGTGGAAAGTTAGTTTGTCACTGGACGCATTCAGAAATAGTACCAAAATCATCAGTTCATGATGTTCAATATACTTACCTTGGAGGCCATATTTGTTTGTCAGCCCATGTAAGAAATGACACAACATCTTCAGCTATGGATCTTACCCAAATGAGCAATGGCACTATGTGTGGATACAATAAGGTAAGTAAAATTTTACTTGATTCCATACATGATACGTGTGTGTGTCTGAGTGTCTGTGTATGTAAGTATTTGTGCATAAGAAAGAGAAAAAAGAGGGTGAGGTCCAAGATGATGATCTAGAAAGACCCGGAACTCACTTCCTCCGCTGGATACACTGCATCTACACTGAGATATAGAACTGTTCCCTCTGGAAAGAGAGAGACTTTAAGATTTTTCATTTATATTTAATATTACAAATTTTGGTTACTGTTTCGTGATCTTAAGATTAAAACATCAGAATTTCTATTAACCAAAGGAATGCTTACTTCACTATCATTTTTTAATTATAAATTTTGCTATAGATATTTAAACTTGTTTTCTCATACTTGAGAATCTAAACCTCTTAGGTAAGCCAGAATCTAATCTTCAAAAATCTGTGTAAATAAAAAACAAAAAAGAATCAGATAATACATGAAAAGGAGGTCAGAACAATCTAATAAGAACAACGAAGAAAAGCAAAAGAAGCCAAGAATTTAATCTTTCTATAATTGACAATTTGATTGTAATGAAAGTAAAACATTTATTTGTCATTGGCCAACTTGCCTAATTCTTCCTCCAAAAGCAAAATATATGTATGTTAAAAATTTGGCCTTCCCATAAGACACAATAATAAAACAGAGTTTAAGCTTTGTTTATATTTTTTTCTTAAAAATTTTGAGAAACAAAATAAACTTTTTAAACTACCATTAAAAATAAGTTGACCAAAGGAAAAAAGTACACATATTTTAATAAAAATATTTATATTGAGATATAATATTTTAAGAAATGAAAATCAAGAGGAAAACGGAAGTGACTAGTAAGCTTGTCTAAGAATGAGAAAAGATATTCTGACATAAAAATGACATAATTGCAAAGGAACAAACTATCACTGACTATATTATAAATTAATATGTCATCCTTTCAAAGATATTTAAAATGAAAAAAAATATTTACTATAAATATGACAGAGTAAATACATAAATTTATTAACTAATTTAATCATTAATATACCTTAAGGTGGTATTTGAGTGTGTGTGTGTGTGTGTATGTGTGTGTGGTATAACACATAAAAATAATTTGGTCTTTGTCCCTCATTTTTGGCAGAGTTTCTAAATCCCCTTGGAACTTCCTGTGTGATAAGAATGTGTTCTGTTATTCATCTGCTTCCAACCAAACTTGAGTTTATGCTAATGAGATGACTTAGGGTGGAATCTCTAGATTGCTTTAGGGTGGGACTGGTTATAAGAAAAACCAAATGATTAGAGTTGGAAGACTTAGCCCCACTCACAGACCTCTATGAAAGAAAAGTGGTGTGGCTAGAGGTTGAATTTCATAAAAACTTTTGAACATTGAGATTCAGAGTCTTTCTAAGTTGGTGAACAATTTGCTGCAATGATAAGATGTTTAGAGATGTCATGGGCACTATGACATCCTCTTTGCCCCGTAGTGCCCAGTATAACTTACTCTATGCACTTCTTTCATTCAACTGTGGCTGAGTTGCATACTTTGTAATAAACTGGTAAATATAAGTAAAGTGTTTTCTTGAGTTCTGTGAGCCAAATGAGCAAACTATCAAACCTGAGGAGGGGGCCATGGGAACCTCCAATTTATAAGCCAGATGGTTAGAAGTATAGGTGGTCTGGGATTTGCATCTGGTATCTGACATGGGGGCAGTCTTATGGCACTTTTAAGTTGTAGAATGTGATTTTAACTCCAAATAGTGTCAGAATTGAGTTATATGGAATTATTAGACACTCAGTTGGTATTAAAGAAAACACCACATAATATATATATATCACAACATATACATATATCACAATATATGTGTATAGTATGTATATGTGTATATGCACATACATACACACATACCCCAACATATATCAGTGCAAAAAAGTCTCATGAAATTGAATATATGACTATAGAATATGAAAATGTTCCATCTAACTTGTTACTATATGAATACAAATTAAATGAATATCCAGCAATTATTTTTGTGTTATTTGGGCATTGAAAATAGCATTTGATGGTGAGAAGCATAATTAGTATCATCTTAAACTAAGTATAAATTAGCACATGCCTTCTGTAAAGTGATTTAGAAATATGTAAAGAGTGAGATGCTTGGGTGGTTTAGTCAGTTAAGTGTATGACCATGATCTCTGCTTGGGTCTTGATCCGGGGTCATCAGTTTGAACTGTGCTTGGCATGGAGCCTACTTTAAAAATAATGTGTAAAGAGTTTAATATATTAACATACTTTTAAATCCATTTCTAATGTAATAATGAATTAATTTTTAGCTATTAGGAAATATACACTAGTATAGAGCAATTATGAATTGAGTTACAATAGAGAATAAAACTAATACACATTAAACACCAACTGTAGGTTGGTTAAATTATAGTATGCTACATTTCTCTATACAGCAACATTTGCAAATAATTTTTAATGACCCCACCATATATTTCCAACATAGTGTATAAGAAATCAGAGCAAAACCTACAAAACATGCATTTCTTCTGTTTGGATTACACATGGAAATTCTGTGGGTTTTGATTTTGACTGAAGTGTAGATTGTGGTTTTGCTAAAGTTGTCTTGCTGGTCCTTCCCAAGCCAAGATTGTAACAGCCCTGTGACTTTATGTCTTTGAAGTTATATCATTTATAAGTAGTTTAAAAGTGAAGTTTTTAGAAGGAGTGCTAGCATCATGACATTGTGGCATTGATAGCATTTAAAAGCATTTATAACCTAGGAAAACTAAATAAAAGATATGCAAGACAACTTCTACATTGAAACTGCAAAGTATAGTGTAAAGTAGAGATATACTCTAATAGAGAGGATCTACAGAAATGGATGAGCCATCTGGGATGCCTGGGTGGCTCAGTGGTTGAGCATCTGCTTTTGGCTCAGAGCGTGATCCTAGTCCTGGGATCGAATCCCACATCAGGCTTCCTGCGTGGAGCCTACTTCTCCCTCTGGCTATGTCTCTGCCTCTCTTTCTGTGTTTCTCATGAATAAATAAATAAAATTTTTTAAAAATGGATAGACCATCCTCATTTATTGGAAGACTTAAATTTGTTATGATGTTAATGTTCTCAATCAATAGATGAATATACCACCAAGAAACAAACTCCAAAGGGCAATATAATCAATGTAATTTTATTTTTTAAAAATGATTTTATTTATTTGAGAGAGAAAGAGAGAGATCATAAATAGGAGGGAGAGCAGAGGCAGAAGGAGAGGGAGAAGCAGAGGATCCAGAGGCAGGGCTGGATCCCAGAACCTTAAGAACATTACCTGAGCCAAAGGCAGACACCTAACTGACTGAGCCACTCAGACACCCTGTAGTCAATATAGTTTTAAAGAAAAAGGAAACTGGAAATTCATACTAGTAAATATCAAGACTTACTGTAAAGTTAAAATAATTAAACCATTGCAGTATTGGTATAAGAATAGATAAACTAATCTCTAGGCTAAAATAGAAAATACTATTTCAGAGGAATTGCAGATAAAGATTTTTAATACAGAGCTCAAAGAAAATTTAGTGTCTAGTACACTAAAAGATTTCTTAAATGCTACAAAAAGAGTTACATGTATAGGAAAATATTGACAAATATATATGTGATGATTAAAAATGACTAGATAGAGATTTGAGGTTCCAGAAGGATGCACTAGACATACTTTTCTACTATGTACAGTTAAAAAAAACAATTTTATATGTAAGGCAAAAATAAGAAGACTCTGAAAGCTGAAGAGAGAAAGGCAAACTAAGTAGAGACTTCAAAACCCAAGGAACAACATAGCAATGTGTTTCCTTTCCTTTTTGCCTCATATATCCCAAGCTGGGTGTCAGAGAAGCTAGCAACTCAGAAATGCCAAATAGAACAGACAAAAAGAAGTCATCAAGGAAGGCCAAACTTCTTTAGCCAAAAAAGCAGTATAGCAAATAGCACACTTTTAAATAATAGCTGTTCTACTTCAACTGAAAACATAGAAAAAATTGGGGTCATATCTACACTCTCACCAGGGTGGAATGAGCAGAGGCCCAGTGGCATCTGTCCTTCTTTGACCCTTCTAGTAATTAGGAGTTCTTCTCATTTCAGGTGTTAGTGCTGAAACACTAACTGCATGGAGCCTACTTCTCCCTCTGGCTATGTCTCTGCCTCTCTTTCTGTGTCTCTCAAGAATAAATAAATAAAATCTTTTAAAAAATGGATAGACCATCCTCATTTACTGGAAGACTTAAATTTGTTATGATGTTAATGTTCTCAATCAATAGATGAATATACCACCAAGAAACAAACTTCCAACCTTACCTGTCAATAATGAGGCAATGTCCCTTGCCTTTCCTCTAGAGCTCTAACAGGAACTGTTACAACAGGTTTCAACAGGTTTTAGAATCTCATAACATAAAACTAAAAATATCTAGCTTTCAATAAAAAATCACTCTTCATACCAAGAACCAGGAAAATCTCAACTTGAAAGGGAAAAAAACCCAAACACTAATACCAAGACAACACCAAGATGGTTATCAGTATACTTCATAGAATGTAAGCAGCCATCATTAGCATTTTTTAAGAGCAATTACAGACATGATTGAAACTACTAATGAAACAATAGAAAGTACATCTGAAACTAATGGTGTATTATATGTTGGCTAATTGAATCTAAATTAAAAAAAAGAAAAGAAACAATATAGAAAGTTCTAGTACACCGAGAGAAGATATAAAAAAGAACCAACTGGAAATTAAAAAAATAAAAATAATCAATATATAAAACTCAGTGTGATAGGCTCAGGAGCAGAATGGAGGGGACAGGGTAAAGAATCAGTAACCTGAGGATACAACCATAGAAAATACCTAATCTGAATAACAGAAAGTAGACTAAAAACACAGTGAATAGAGCCTCAGGGACCTGTGAGATTATAACAAAAGATATAATATCCATGACATTGTCATTCTAGAATAGGAGAAAGAATTTAAGGATGGAAAAGTATTTGAGGAAGTGACTCCTGGAAAGAGTTTGCCAGAAAGATTTGCCAAAAAGCATCAACATAAAAACATAAAAATGTAAGAACATGAAGAAATATCATATTGGATGAACCCAGTAAAATTTACAGTAGGATACAGCATAATTAAATTTATGAAAATTAAGCTGAAGAATCTTTTTTTTCACATTTAATAAACTCTGACTTTGTGTTGATATGTCTCCACACCAAGATATCTATTTTTCTGCTATTAATACAAATCCCTCGGCTAAGCTCCTGACTTTTTTTTTTTTATTGGAGTTCAATTTGCCAACATATAGCATATCACCCATTGCTCATCCCGTCCAGTGCCCCCATCAGTGCCCATCACCCACTCACCCCAATCCACCACCCACCTCCCCTTCACTACCCCTTGTTCATTTCGCAGAGTCTCTCATGTTCCATCACCCTCTCTGATATTTCCCACTCATTTTCTCTCCTATCCCCTTTATTCCCTTTCACTATTTTTTATATCCCCCGAATGAATGAGACCATATAATGTTTGTCCTTCTCCTAATGACTTACTCACTCAGCATAATACCATCCAGTTCCATCCACATTGAAGCAAATGGTATTTGTTATTTTTAATGGCTGAGTAATATTCCATTGCACATATAGACCACTTCTTTGTTATCCATTCATCTTTCGATGGACACAGAGGCTCCTTCCAGAGTTTGGCTATTGTAAACATTGGGGTGAAGGTGTCCTGGCATATCACTGCATCTGTATCTTTGGGGTAAATCCTCAGCAGTGCAATTGCTAGGTTGTAGGGTAACTCTATTTTTAACTCTTTGAGGAACCTCCACACAGTTTTCCAAAGTGGCTGTACCAGTTCACATTCCTACCAACAGTGCAAGAGGGTTCCCGTTTCTCCACATCCTCTCTCTCCAACATTTGTTGTTTCCTGTCTAGTTAATTATCACCATTCTCACTGCTATGAGGTGGTATCTCATTGTGGTTTTCATTTGTATTTCCCTGATGGCAGGTGATGCGGAGCATTTTCTCATGTGTTTTTTGGCCATGTGTATGTCTCCTTTGGTGAAATTTCTGTTCATGTCTTTTCCGCACTTCAGGATTGGATTGTTTGTTTCTTTGCTGTTGAGTTTAAAGAGTTCTTTATAGATCTTGGATACTAGCCTGTTATCTGATAGGTCATTTGGAAATATCTTCTCCCGTTCTGTAGGTTGCCTTTTAGTTTGGTGGACTGTTTCTTTTGCTGCGCAGAAGCTTTAGATCTTGATTAAGTCCCAATAATTCATTTTTGCTTCTGTTTCACTTGCCTTCATAGAGGTATCTTGCAAAAAGTTGCTGTGGCCAAGTTCAAAAAGGGTGTGGCCTGTGTTCTCCTTTAGGACACTGGATTCTTGTCTCACATTTAGATTTTTCATCCATTTTGAGTTTATCTTTGTGTATGGTGTAAGAGAATGGTCTAGTTTCATTCTTCTGCATGTGGCTGTCTAATTTTCTCAGCACCATTTACTGAAAAGACTGGCCTTTTCCAGTTAATAGTCTTTCCTGCTTTGTTGAATATTAGTTGACCGTAGAGTTGAGGGCCCATTTCTGGGTTCTTTGTTCTGTTCCACTGATCTGTGTGTCTGTTTTTGTGCCAGTACCACACTGTCTTGATGATCGCAGCTTTGTAGTACAACTTGAAATCTGGGATTGTGATGCCCACAGCTCTGGTTTTCTTTTTAAAAAATCCCCTGGCTATTTGGGGTCCTTTCTGGTTCCACACAAATCTTCAGATGATTTGTTCCAACTCTCTGAAGAACGTCCATGGTATTTTGATAGGGATTGCATTGAATGTGTAAATTGCCCTGGGTAGCATTGACATTTTCACAATATTAATTATTCCAATCCATGAGTATGGAATATTTTTCCATCTCTTTGTGTCTTCCTCAATTTCTTTCAGAAGTATTCTGTAGTTTTTAGGGTATAGATCCTTTACCTCTTTGGTTAAGTTTATTCCTAGGTATCTTATACTTTTGGATGCAATTATAAATGGGACTGACTCCTTAATTTTCTTTCTTTAGTCTCATTGTTAGTGTATAGAAATGCCACTGATTTCTGGGCATTGGTTTTGTATCCTGCCACACTGCCGAATTGCTGTATGAGTTCTAACAATCTTAGGGTGGAGTCTTTTGGGTTTTCTATATATAGTATCATGTCATCTGCAGAGAGGGAGAGTTTGACTTCTTTGCCAATTTGAATGCCTTTTATTTCTTTTTGTTGCCTGATTGCTGGGGCGAGGACTTCTAGTACTATGTTGAATAGCATTTGTGAGAGTGGACATCCCTGTCGTGTTCCTGATCTTAGGGGAAAGTCTCCCAGTGCTACCCATTGAGAATGATATTTGCTGTGGGCTTTTCATAGATGGCTTTTAAGATGCTAAGGAATGTTCCCTCTATCCCTACACTCTGAAGAGTTTTGATCAGGAATGGATGCTGTATTTTGCCGAATCTTCCTCTGCATCTTTGAGAGGATCATATGGTTCTTGTTTTTTCTCTTGCTGATATGATCAGTCACATTGATTGCTTTATGAGTGTTGAACCAGCCTTGCATCCTGGGGATAAATCCCACTTGGTCAGGGTGAATAATCTTCTTAATGTACTGTTGGATCCTATTGGCTAGTATCTTGTTGAGAATTTTTGCATCTGTGTTCATCAGGGATATTGGCCTATAATTTTCCTTTAAGGTGGGGTCTTTGTCTGGGTTTGGAATTAATGTGATGCTGGCCTCGTAGAATGAGTTTGGAAGTATTCCATCCCTTTCTATCTTTCAGAACAGCTTTAGTAGAATAGGTATTATCTCTTCTTTAAACGTTCAATAGAATTCCCCTGGGAAGCCATCTGGTCCTGGACTTCTGTGTCTTGGGAGGTTTTTGACGACTGCTTCAATTTCCTCCCAGGTTATCAGCCTATTCAGGTTTTCTATTTCTTCATATTGCAGTATTGGTAGTTTGTGGTTTTCCAGAAATGCATCCATTTCTCCTAGATTGTCTAATTTATTGACGTATAGCTGCTCATAATATGTTTTTAAAATCATTTGTATTTCCTTGTTATTGGTTGTGATCTCTCCTTTTTCATTTGTGATTTTATAAATTTGAGTCTTTTCTCTCTTTAATAAGGCTGGCTAATGGTTTATCTATCTTATTAATTCTTTCAAAGCACCAACTCCTGGTTTTGTTGATCTGTTCCACAGTTCTTCTGGTCTCTATTTCATTGAGTTCTGCTAGAATCTTTATTAACTCTCTTCTTCTGCTGGGTGTAGGTTTTATTTGCTGTTCTTTCTCCAGTTCCTTTAGGTGCAAGGTTAGCTTTTGTATTTGAGTTTTTTCCAGTTTTTTGAGAGATGCTTGTATTGCAATGTAGTTCCTTCTCAGGACTGCTTTTGCTGTATCCCAAAGATTTTGAATGGTTGTATCTTCATTCTCATTAGTTTCCATGAATCTTTTTAATTCTTCTCTAATTTCCTGGTAGGCCCATTCATCTTTTAGCAGGATGGTCTTTAGCCTCCACGTGTTTGAATTTCTTCCAAATTTCTTCTTGTGATTTAGTTCTAGTTTCAAAGCATTATGGTCTGAAAATATGCAGGGGACAATCCCAATCTTTTGGTATCGGTTGAGACCTGTTTTCTGAACCAGTATGTGGTCTGTTCTGGAGATAGTTCCATGTGCACTTGAGAAGAATGTGTATTCAGTTGCATTTGGATGTAAAGTTCTGTAAAAATATCTGTGAAATCCATCTGGTCCAGTGTATCATTTAAAGCTCTTGTTTCTTTGGAGATGTTGTGCTTAGAAGACCTGTCATTTACAGAAAGCACTGTGTTGAAGTCTCCCACTATTAGTGTATTATTCTAAGTATGTCTTAACTTTGGTTATTAATTAATTGATCTACTTGACAGCTCCCACATTAGGGGCATAAATATTTATGATGGTTAGGTCCTCTTGTTAGATAGATCCTTTAAGTATGATATAGTGTCCCTCTTCATTTCTTACTACAGTCGTTGGGATAAATTTTAATTTATCTGATATGAGGATTGCTACCCCAGCCTTCTTTTGAAGACCATTTGAATGGTAAATGGTTCTCCAACCTTTTATTTTCAGGCTATATGTATCCTTAGGTCTAAAATGAGCCTCTTGTAGACGGCAAATAGATGGGTCTTGCTTTTTTGTCAAGTCTGAAGCCCTGAGTCTTTTGATGGGATCATTAAGCCCATTCATGTTCAGAGTTACTATTGAAAGATATGAATTTAGTGTCATCATAATACTTATTCAGTCCCTGTTTTTGTGGATCATTTCCTTGGAGTTCCTCTTTCTTTTATAGAGTCCCCTTAATATTTCTTTCAGAGCTGGTTTGGTGGTCACATATTCCTTCAGTTTCTGCCAATCTTGGGAGCTCTTTATCTCTCCTTCTATTCTGAATGGGAGCCTTGCTGGATAGAGTATTCTTGGCTGCATATTCTTCTCATTTAGGACCCTGAATATATCCTGCCAGCCCTTTCTGGCCTACCTGGTCTCTGTGGAGGGGTCTGATGTTAATCTAATATCTCTCTGCATAGAAGTTAGGGATCTCTTGTCTCTTTTGCTGCTTTAAGGATTTTTCTCTTTATCTTCTGAATTTGCAAGTTTCACTATTAAATGTCGATGTGTTGAACGGTTTTTATTGATTTTAGGCGGGGGAATCTCTCTATCTCCTGGATCTGAGTGCCTGTTTCCTTCCCCAAGTTAGGAAAGTTCTCAGCTATGATTTCCTCAAATATGCCTTCTGGTCCTCTGTTCATTTCGGCACCCTCGGGAACCCCAATTAAACAGTAGATTTTTCCTTCTGAGGCTGTCATTTATTTCCCTTAACCTTTCCTCCTGGTCTTTTGTTTTTCTCTTTTTCCTCAGCTTCCTTCCTTGCCATCAACTTGTCTTCTATGTCACTCATTTTTTCTTCTACGTCATTAACCCTTGTCATTAGGACCTCCATTTTGGATTGCATCTCATTTAATTGATTTTTAATTTTGGCCTAATTAGATCTAAATTCTGCAGTCATGAAGTCTCTTGAATCCTTTATGCTTTTTTCCAGAGCCACCAATAGCTTTATAATTTGCTTCTGAATTGGTTTTCTGACATTGAATTGTAATCCAAATTCTGTAACTCTGTGGGAGAGAGTACTGTTTCTGATTCTTTCTTTTGTGGTAAGCTCTTCTTTCTAGTCATTTTGCTCAGTGCAGAGTGCCTAAAAACAAGTTGTACTGGAAAAAGGAAGAAAAAAAGGGAAAAACAAAGAAACAAAAAACAAAAAAAACAGGAGGGGTATCCTCTGGTTCTATGTACTGTAAATCCCTCGACTTCCTGTGGAGCTTCCCAGTGCTGCTTGGTCAAGAACTTGCTCTTCCCCTGTCCTTCCAGGTGGTCTTCTCAGGGAAGGGCCTGCTCTGCTGATTCTCAGGTGTGTGCACCTGGGGGAGCTGCCCTGCCCTTACCAGGTGCATGGCTCAGTGGGAGCTGTTTATCATGTGAGGCCCAGTTCCCCGGTGGCCCCGACCCTCCCAGGCACAGGATGTCAGGAGGAACAGCAACAGTGGCAGCAGCCAGCTCTCCATCCCTAGAGTCACCTCCCGTAGTAACTACCACAGTCTCCCAGTCCGCACTGGCCTGGATGCTCTGGGGGCGCCCTGCGGTTGGATCATCCTCGCTGTCCTGTGCCCTCATGGCTTCCGCCTCCCCTGGGCAGGGATGCAAGATCCTGGGCTGTGTCCCGCATGAGCCTTGGAATGCAAGGCCTGCACTGCAGGAATTGTGCTCCCTGGCCCGCAGCCCCCTCTGCCTGGAGCCGCTGCCTGAGCTTCTCCCCAAGGCCCTGCCCTTTACCCCGCTGGGCCTGCAGTGTGTCGCGCGCTCTCCCCCTAGGATGCACCTCCTCTTTTAGTGACCCCAGGAACCTGGGACTCCCCCTGCCCCCCTGGGATCCTGCCCAAGTTCCCTGCAAGCACTTTTCTGTCTGAGAAGATTTTTAAAGTTCTTGCTTCTCCAGGCCTGGGCTTTCCTGTCCTGGAGGCTGTCGCTGCCTGACCTTAGCCCGGCTCATTGTGGGGCCCCCTCCCCCACTGGTTTCTTTTTTATTTATTAATTTATTTTCCGTCTTCCTACCTTGTTAGAAGTGCAAACTCTTCTCTCGGTAGTGTTCCAGCTGTTCTCTCTTTAAATCTCAGGTCGAATTCATAGGTTTTCAGGATGATTTGAAAGTTATATAGGTAAGTTGGTGGGGACAGGTGACTTGGGGACCCTACTCTTCCACCATCTTGCCACACCCCCTCAAGATGAAGAATGTTAAAAAAAAGTAATGAGAGTGAAACCATATCTTACCTACAGGGAGAATACAATTAAAATAACGATAACAATTGAAATAAAATCATATGAGGATGAGGCATACGAATGCCACAGAAGAATGCCATGCTGGTGTGTCCTACTGCCCTGTATGACCACTCATCTCACCATCAGTGATTCTCTGCCTGGGAAGGTCTGATCACTAGCTTATGCCCATTTGACTAATGTGCCCATGGAGGGAAAAGAAGGAAGTGAAGGAGAAAGAAAAGGGAAGAGAAGGGAAGGAAAGAAAGGAAGGAAGGGAAACTGACTCTTCCTACTTGGTTCAGTAGGAACTTTGAGCTGGCATGACTTTTTACTCCCATTTTATTTTTAATTAAAAAAAAAAACTAATTTACAGCCTTATCCATGTGACAGGGACTTTTCACAAACTGTCTTCATTTGGGAACTGGCCATTTCGGCTATGGTACATCCTGTAGTTTAATTGGTTAGGACTCTCCTAGAGGACAGACCACTTGAAAAGCCTAAATTCTATATTCATCATTAATTCAGTTGCTTTAGGAAACAAAATACCTTTCTAAATTTTCTTCCTTGGGATAAAAAATGTTGTGTTGGCTGCATTTTGTAATTGAGAGAAAGGAGAGGCAAGTGGTGAACATGAGAGCTAACTACTTCTGTGGTTCTGTGGACAGACTTCCATGGACAATTCCACCTGTTAGCCTCCCTGCCCAACCTGACTTTTTGGGTCTCCTTCCTCTGCTTTTCCTTATTACTCTGAGGCTGAAGCTCCTCCAGAGCATTGTGAGGCTGATCAACTAGGCTCTCTCTTTTATCATTGCATTTGATGTGGTCGCTTCCACACAGCATTTTATCCACCAGTGGCCTTCATTTTATTTCAAAACCCCAGGAAGTTCTTAACTCTCTCATCTTCTAATTGGCTTGTTCTGATTCTCCTTTACTCACATGAATTAGGAAAGGGGGAACAATCATGACTGCCATGTCTGTGAACTTGAACTGGAATTATTCTATGATTGTTTAGAAAATTAAAGATACACTTTATTTTCATCTGTTATTCTACATTATTCAGTTGATTTCAGAATGGTTGGAAAGGAAAGACTTCTTACCTTACTCTCATTAAATGTGGGTCCTTTGTAAAAATTATCTTGTTAGATAAGAAGAGAAAGAGGGAGAGGGGAGACTTTATATCTTACTTATTAACACAAAGAAAAGTATGTCTCTCTTACTAATCACAATGAAATTTTAAATACATATGTATTTTTTAAAAATTTTAAAAACATATGTATTTAATACTGTAATATATTGAGTGAAAAGTATACTACATGGAGATAAACATTATTCTCATAATACAAGTTTGCTTAATATTAGATGTGATAGAAAGCTTTTTTGATTAAATAAAATCTTAAAAAAAAAAAGACTTAGAACAGGTAAAGAGTTTCAGTGATTTCTAGCTCACACAGGTAGGCTAGGACAAATACATCTCAGCACATTCATTTTACACTTGAAAAGGGGTATGTTTGAGACATTTAATCATCCAAAATGAGATAAGCTAATCATTGAATAAATAAAAAAAATTATCTGCCTTTTTCTTACTCATACCTGGGACTATATAAGAAAATATGCTTATATAATCCAGGTATTTCTCTTTAGGAAATATGTATTTACTTATATTGCTTTTTTTTCCTTTGAACTATGATGTGTCTGCTTCTGTTTGACACTATTTGTGTCTCTTGTTCAAAGAAGGAAGTCTTGTGTATTAGTTTATATTTAAAACATCATCCCAAGGCTATGTACTTTTATAGCATCTCTTGTTTGCTGTCATTACAAAAAAGCCACCTATAAATTGGTCTGTTTACTTGAAGGAAACTGTATCAGAAGCATAGGTCTTAACTTTTCATAGCTTATTTTTCCCTTAAGGACAACCAAGTGAAATATGACTAGTGTATTATTGCCACAGTGACAATGTTTAAGGAGAATGAAAATGGTTTTGTCAACAGGTAAGATATTTAGGGTAAATTAAAATTTGGATAGGGGAATAAGCACTTAAAGTCTACAAAAAAATGAAATAAATAATCAGTAAAACAATATCTTGTGTTAGTGAAAATTTACTAGTGTGCCAAACATTGCTGTTATCCCTTTATGTCTAACAAATTACTTCATCCTTATAACCTACATTTTTATAACCTATAGTTTTAAAAAAATTTGGGTATCAATTATATTCCAAATTCAAAGATGGATAAACTGAGGCAAGGAGGGTTTAAATAATTTGTACTAGGTCACACTGCTAATGTGAAAGAGAAGAAAGATTATCATTAAAGTTGGAAATAAATCTAAAAATGACAGGAACATTAATATTTAACATTGATCTATAAATATGTGGCTCTGAGACTGAAGTAGTTTCTGCACTGATATTGCCTCTGTTAATCACTCATGCATGATCATGAAAGAGTACATTTATTTTTATCAAATATAAGGTGAGGTTAAAACATCTTCAGAGGGTCATTCTGAGTATATATTATAAAAATGTATAGAAAATGCAAAGACAGATACTAGCTTATTACAAATGGTCAGTACAAGTTGGCTATATTTGTTCTTAGGCCAGTTAGTATCAACTAACTTACAGCTCTGCTGCCTCATGGGGAAATAACTAGTATCTCATTCTCAGAATTTTATATGGTAAAGTAATAACATGCCATTTAGACTTCAACTTAATTTTATTAGAAGGAATAGATGTCATGAAATCCAGATTCATATGCTTTGTATGTGTGTGTATATATGAATCTATCTTGTGTGTCTAATTTTTGTACCAAGTATAATTGTGCAACTCTTGACTTTACATTTAAATTGTTGTTGGTTGTTTTAACATTTTAGTATTGTTTTGATGGACTCTGCGAAGACATCAATAACTACCCAAATAGACCAAATTGTGAGTCAGAAAAAAATTGCAGTGGACATGGGGTATGTAATATTTCCTCTATTTTCATGTATAATGTTTAAAATCCATGTCAGGGGCACCTGGGTGGCTCAGTGGTGGAGTGTCTGCCTTTAGCTCAGTTAGTGATCCCAGGGTCCTAGGATAGAGTCTAGCATCAGACTCCCTGCAAGGAGCCTGCTTCTGCCTCTGCCTGTGCCTCTATCTCTCTCTGTGTGTGTCTCATGAGTAAATAAGTAATATATTTTAAAAAATAAAATAAAATCCATGTCAGTAACTTTTTCCAAGGTGGTAATAAAGTTTGGAATTATTCAATGTAGAAATTTCCTTTAGAAATTTAATAAAGTGGATTCCATTCCATATACATATACATATGATTTATGTGTTCAGGTTATTATAGGCCTCATGAGCTAAAAAAACTTTGAACTTTGTACAAAAATGCAGCATGAAAAATACTCCAGTATAAAATTTTAGAAATGGGTTCATTGAAGATTACAAATATATATTTATACATGTTTATATAAATTTTGCTTGTAATTGAATGTATGTGTACTGATGTTTAAACACACTATTTATATTGCACATATTGTTTATATTACACATATTACTTAAAATCTAATATTTTTGTGAGAGCAGTATTTCTTATCCATCCAGATCTTTCATCCTTTAATAACTTCAATTTACTTCCATGTATGTCTCTTCCAAACTATATTTAAAAACTCATTTACCAATGGACTTTAAGATAATGTCAAATTTTTACTTTACTAATGTAAATAATGGTGTAATGGACATTGTTATATATTACCCCTCACACAATTATCTGATTTCTTAAATTGCTAGCAATGAAATACGATGGGTCAAATTTATGCAGTTTAAATTTTCATAGATATTATGTTTTTTAGAAATACTATACTGTTTTTACTTTCACCCTTATAGATAAAAATGCATTTTCTCAAATTTTGGCAAGACTACATTCTCAGTTTTTAAAATCTCTTCTCACATGCTAAATCTATTGTTAATTTACATTTAATTAAGAAATTAAGATACAGTTCTTAAGCATGTATGGTCATATTTACCATTTGCATTTCTATTTGTCCATCCATTGTGAAAATATCTACCAGGGAATAGAAATTTTGTAAATTTAGTAAATTTTCCAAGCCTGCATTTGGCTTTAACTTTTTGGCTAATATCTCCTGCTATATTGATGCTTCATATTTTATATAATAATCCAGGAAGAAAGTGACCTGCCTACATGACTTGTATCAAATTTTCTCCCAAATCACTTACATGTCCTATTATTAACAGTTTCTTTTGTTTCTTTCTTTTCTTATTTAGTTTAAATTTAATTTGCTTGAATCTATTTCTAGACTCTTTCTTCTGCTTCTGACCCTTTTGATTCATCCACCAGATCACATTTTTAAAAAAGATTTTATTTATTCATTGGAGAGAGAGAAAACCATGAGCAGGTGTGAAGAGCAAAGGGAGAGGGAGGAGCAGACACCCTGTTGAGCAGGGAGCCCAATGTGGGGCTGGATACTAGGACCCTGAGACAATGACCTGAGCTGGAGGCAGATGCTCAACAGATTGAGCTACCCAAGTGCCCATCCACCAGATCACATTTATAGATATTTTATAGCCTTCCTACTTCTAGCAAAATACATTTTGGTATCTGTGTCTCGTTAAGCAAGCTTTTTCCTTTATGTTTTTTTTCTCCATTTTTTGTAAAAATTGGCTCTTATATCAGGCATATTTTAAAACCTAGCACAATTCATTATATATATCAACTTCCACTATTTTATAATTTCTAGCTTCATAATTTCTATGCCTTTGTAGAATAAGACATTTTCATTGTATCAGCTAGTAATCTATTGTTATTTTAAAATACAAGAGAAAATAAGAGGAAGTACCTATGACATTGAAAAGATATTACAAAATATTTATTATATTTTAAAAATTATTTTCCATATTAAAATAAAAATTATAGTATATGAAGTTATATTTTAATAACTTACATTGACCAACAGTCACAAATGATGAATTTAATGTTTGCATTTTACCTAAAATGATCTAATTTTTTGTTTGGTTTTGGTTTTAGATTTGCAATGATAGGCTTAATTGTCACTGTGATGTTGGATATTCTCCTCCAATTTGTCTCCCATCACCATCATCACCAGGAGGAAGTTATAATGATGGATTTTGGCATCCACAAAGTTAGTATCAAGATCAGTGTGCTTCAGTAGTGATTTCTGCACTTAGAGAAATAGTCTCCACTGACTGTGTGGCTATTGAGCACATGACGTTGATGGTGCCACTATAGAACTAAAATTTCCATTTTATTTTACTTTATTGAATTTAAATTTAAGTGGCCATTTGTGGCTAGTGGCAATTAAACAGTACAGCTCCAGATCATACTATCAGTCAAAATTTTGCATATGCTTTTAAGTTCCAGTCAAGAAGTGAACATGCTAATAGGCCTTCCTTTAATTTAAACCATACTTCCCAAAACATTTCTGTTTATATGGCAGAGTTTTATAGATAAGTATGGTTAAATTACAGACTAGGTAATTGTTTTATTATATACTCTGTATATTCCAAGGGTGTTAACTATTGTGATGTGCTAGTTCACAACCAAGTTGCATCTTTGAAGTAGACCATCCTATTGAAAGATATGGATAGTAGATGGTATAAAACATTTTTTAATGTATTTGGTGAACATTCATGAACATTAACTCATGTTCTTCACAGCATTTTCATTTTTTCTAAATATTATGTTAAAATTTCATAATGGTATAATTCCCTATGTCTTTCCATCATTTGCATTTTTAACTATATATTCTGTGTGTGTGTGTGTGTGTGTGTGTGTGTATGTATAGATATGTTGCAAACTGGACAATACATTTTATATTTGCCTTAAACAGTCAAAAGAAAGTTAAAGAATTTTTTATATAAATATTCCCATTTACCCACGCATTTACTGTTTTTAAGGGCTTTTCAACTCTTCCAGCACATTTAAATTTCCATGTGGGTCATTTTCTTTCTCACTGAAAAAAACTTCTTTTTTTTTTTTTTTTTTAAATGTACCTTGTGGTGACCAACTGTTTTAAGCTTTTGTCTTTAAAATGTTTTTAAAAAAATGTCTCAAATTGTGAGGTGTATTCTAACTGGAAGTAGAATTCTGCACTGAGAATTTTCACTTTCAGCAGTTCAAAGATTCAATTATATCTTTGGTCCCAATGTAGGTCTTTCATCCATTTTGAATTTATTTTTGGGTATGGTGTCAGAAAGTGGTCCATTATCATTCTTCTACATGTTGCTTCTAGTACTCTTGACACAATTTGTTGAAGAGGCTGCCTTTTTTCCATTGGATATTCTTTCTTGCTTTGTCAAACATTAGTTGACTATATAGTTGTGGCCATTTCTGGATTCTCTATTCTTTTCCATTGATGTATGTATCTGTCTGTGTGCCAATACCATGTTGTCTTGATGATTACAGCTTTGTAATAATGTAGCTTAAAGTCTGGAATTGTGATACTTCCAGCTTTGTTTTTTTCTTTCTTTCTATTTTTTTTTTATTTGAGAGAGAAAGAGAGAGAGAGAGAGAGAAAGAGACACAGAGAGAGGCAGTGGGAGAAGCAGACTCCTTGCTCAGCAGGGAGCCCAACATGGGGGCTCAATTCCAGGACCCCAGGATCATGACCTGAGCTGAAGGCAGATGCTTAACTGACTGAGCCATACAGGTGCCCTTCATGCTTCCCCCCCCCCCCCAAGATTGCTTTGACTATTCAGGGTCTTTTGTGGTTCCATACAAATTTTAGAATTGTTTGTTCTAGCTCTCTGAAAGATACTCTTGTTATTTTGATAGGGATTGCATTAAATGTGTAGATTGCTTTGGATAGTATAGACATTTTAACAATATTTGTTATTCCAATCTATGAGCATGGAATTCTTTTCCATTTCTTTGTGTCATCTTCAATTTCTTTCATAAGTTCTATAGTTTTCAGAGTACAGGCATTTCACTTCTTTGGTTAGATTGATTCCTAGGTATCCTGTGGTTTTTGGTGTGATTGATTGTAAATGGGTCAATTCTTTGATCTCTATGTGATTCTTCATTATTGGTATATGGGAATTCCACAGATTTCTGTATGTTGATTTTTATCCTGCAATTTTGCTGAATTGGTATATCACCTAGCAATTTTGGGGTGGAATCTTTCAGATTTTTTACATAGAGTATTATGTCATCTGCAAATAGTAAAAGTTTGACTTCTTCCTGGCTGATTTGGATGCCTTCTATTTCTTTTTATTCTCTGATTGCTGAGGCTAAGTCAGTACTATATTAAATAAGAATGGTAAGAGTGGACATCATTGTCCTGTTCCTGACCATAGAGAAAAAAAGCTCTCAATTTTTCCGCATTGAGGATAATATTAGCTGTGTTTCTTTTTCTTTGGCTTTTATGATGTCAAGATATGTAGCTGTGTGTCTTTTGTCTCTAGCCTTTATAATGTTGAGCTATATTTCATCTATCCCAACTTTGTTGAGAGTTTATCAAGAATAGATGCTGTACTTTTTTGTCAAATGCTTTTTCTGCATCTGTTGAGAAGATCATGTGGTTCTTATCCTGTCTTTTATTAATGTGGCATATCATGTTTATTGATTTGTGAATATTGAACCACCCTTGCAGCTCAGGACTAAATCCCACTTGATTGTGGTTAATAATTCATTTAATGCACTGTTGAATTCAATTTGCTAGTACCTTGGTGAGAATTTTTGCATCCATGTTCATCAGGGATATTGACCTGTAATTCTCCTTTTTAGTGGAGTCTTCATCTGGTTTTGGAATCAAGGTAATGCTGGCCTTGTAGAATAAGTTTGAAAATTTCCTTCCATTTCTATTTTTTTGAACTGTTTGAGAAGAATAAGTATTAACTCTTCTTTAAATGTCTAGTAGAATCTCTCTGGAAGCCATCTGGCTCTGTACTTTTGTTTGTTCATAGATTATTATTACTGAATCAAATTTTTTGATGGTTAAAGGTTTGTTCAAATTTTCTGTATTTTTTCCTATTTCAGTTTTAGTAGTTTGTTTCTTTCAGATTGCCCAGTTTGTTGGCATATAATTTTTCATAATATTCTCTTACAGTTGTTTACATTTCTGTGGTACTGGTTGTGATCTCCTCTCATTCGTGATTTTATTAATTTATTTGGGTCTTTTTGATATGTGTTGTGAGGGTTTTATCAATTTTAGTAATTCTTTCAAAGAACCAACTCTTAGTTTTGTCAATCTGTTCTACTTTTTTTGTTTCTATATCATTTATTTTTGCTCCAATCTTGCCAGTCCTTTCTGGCCTCCTAGTTGTCTGTGGATAGGACTGATGCTAGCCTTATGTTTCTACCTCTGTAGATTAAGGACCTCTTGTCCTTAGCTGCTTTTAGGATTTTTTCTGTCTGAAATCTGCAAGCTTCACCATTATAGTTTGAGGTGTTGACCTATTTTTATGGATTTTGAAAGGTGTTCTCCGTGCCTCCTGGACTTGAATGCCTGTTTCCTTCCTCAGACTAGAGAAAGTTCTCAGCTAGAATTTACTCCAGTGTATACCTTCTGCCCCCCCCCCTTTTCTTTTCATCTTGGATCCCAATTATTCTAATATCATTTTGATTTATGGTATCACTGATCTCACACATCCTTCTCTCATTTTCCAGTACTTGTTTATCTCTCTTTTCCTCAGTTTCTTTATCATTTTATCTTCTATGTCACTGATTCTCTCTTCAGCCTCATTTATCTTGACAGAGCCTCAATTTTTAATTGCATCTCAGTAATACCCTTTTTGATTTTGATCTGATTAGATTTTAGTTCTTTTATTTCCCCAGAGAGCAACTATTTAGTGTGTCCTATGCTTTTTTCAATCTAGCTAGTGTCTTTATAATAGTTATTCTGAATTCTAGCTCTGACATTTTTACTAATATCTATAGTTATTAAGGCTCTGGCGGTTAGTACAGCCTCTTGATCTTTTTTCTGGTGTGAGTTTTTCCATCTTGTCATTTTGTCCAGAGAAATACAGATGAATGAGAGAATAAAGTACAAAATACAACCATGACCCCAGCAAAATATACACTAAACAAATCAGAAGAGATCAAAAACCAAGAAGAAAATAAGGAAAAAAAGAGAGAATATAATCAAATAGGTAGACAGAACAGGGTGATACACTATGTCCAGGGTGTATTTTGGTCTGTTGTTACAAAAAACTAGATCCCAAAATTGTAAAGAAAGGAAAACATAGAGACAAAAAAAAAAAAATGAACGTAATAAAAGGGAGCCAAAAATGAAGAATATGCATATAAAAAGTAAATGTAAAAAAGTCTTTAAAAATAGTTAATACTAAAAAAAAAAGTTAATACTTATGTTGTTTATGGTAACACTGAGCTGAAAGCCCGCTCCTGGGCTCACTGATTGCAGCTGGCTCCCTGGCTCTGATGTTTGCGAACTCTGCATCACTAAGGGACTCCTATTATTTCTGTGACCTTGGGGAACTTGAGACCACACTGTCCCACCAGGGATTCTACCTGGCTTCTCTACCTGACTGCCTCTCAGGCAGGGATGTCCCTTGCCAGAGCAGACTTCTAAAAGTTCCTATTTTGCAATCTGCTGCTATATCACTTTCCCACAGCCAGCTTACAGAGGCTCCCTCCATCTGGTTTATCTTCTGAACATCACCAGGATTCACTTCTTCATACTCCTACATTGTAGAAATGGTTGCTTTTCTATTTGTAGCATTGCAGCAATTCTTTTCTTAGATCTCTGGTTGATTTCACAAAAGTTCAGAATGATTTGATAGCTATCCAGCTGAATTCCAGAGACCAGATGAAAGTCGGGTCCCTACTTCTCCAGTGTCTTCCCCAACCCTAGAGTCCCTCTTTTATACTTACTCTATTTTTTAAATGAATAAATTTGAATATCAGTTTAATGTGTTTTAAGTAGCAGTCCATAAAAGGGTATAGAAAAATATGAAAATATATAGAAAGATTGAATATACATATAAAGATTAAATGTAGATTTATATTAATTATATATTGAGTTGACAAATATATAATACTTTATGGGGCATAGTCAGAATATTGGAAAACATTTTTATTTTTTTACATTTAAAAATTATTTATTTATTTACTGGAAACATTTAAAAATATAAACTTATTTATCCTAGGACTGTATTATTTGAATCCCAAATTTTTATATTTCAAATTACTAATAAGCTTTGAATATTATTTTTGAAAAAGTTAAAATGTACTTTCACATTTTCAGAGAAAAGCAACACCTTATTCAGAAAGCGACATGCTGCTCCTAAAAAAAATGGCCTCTTGATCAGTTTCTACATTTTTATACCTGTCCTTATTTTAATTGCCATTGTTGCCCTTAAATGGAATAAAATAAGATTTTGGAACAGAGAGGGATCAGAAAGTGAAGAGTAAGTAAATTTATTATTTTTAAAAGTCATATTAAAATCCAATTGTGGAAAAACTAAAATATATTTTAGAATATTACTAATAGGACTTAAAAGTGTTAAGTTTGGATCTCAGATGAATTGGGTTAGTATTTAGACATATTCAGTCTTGTTATATACCAAATTTTTTCCAATTTCATGTAGTAGTTATCTTGTTCTTATAGATATAGAAATAACTGAAGCTACTTAATAAATTCACAGTGCCTTTCAAAGTGAAAGCCATGTTGACTACAATTGCTTTAGTAGGCTCTGTCTACCACCTAAGCAACCTCTATTTTTTTCACATTGTGCCAAGGAGATTAATAGAGATAAGGAAATTTAATGAATAGAATATGTTGAAGTTGAGAAAAATATAAAAAAAAAACATTATAGCAAAGGGAGAATATGGATAAGACAATGCCCATTTTACACTTAATATTGCTCATGTTTCTAAAATTAGACTTAAGGTACTTGAAATGAGCACCACAAAAAGCCTAGTTAACATCTGTCTCCACACATAGTTACAAAATTTTATTTTTTTGTGATGAGGATTTTTAAGATCTATTGTCTTAGCAAGTTTCAAATATACAATATTTTATTATTAAATATAGTTAACATTATATACTCATGACTTAATTGTTTTGTAACCAGAACTTTGTATCTTTTGAATTCATTCATTCATTTCACTCACAGCACACCCCCACCTCTGGTAACTACCAATCAATTCTCTGTATCTATGAGGTTATTTTCTGTTTAAAAAAAATTAGATTCCGGGATCCCTGGGTGGCGCAGCGGTTTAGCGCCTGCCTTTGGCCCAGGGCGCGATCCTGGAGACCCGGGATCGAGTCCCACGTCAGGCTCCCGGTGCATGGAGCCTGCTTCTCCCTCTGCCTGTGTCTCTGCCTCTCCTTCTGCCTGTGTCTCTGCCTCTCTCTCTCTCTGTGTGACTATCATAAATAAATAAAAAAAATAAAAAAAAATTAGATTCCAATATAAGTGAGATCATATGATAGTTGTCTTTCTTTATCTAGCATTTCACTTACACACAACTTTTTTCTTTACCATATCACTATACAAATCACAATTTTGTTTAGTCAGTGGATCTTTAGGGAAAAAAGAATGCAGAAATAAGGATAAATAAGTAGGTCTCATTGTTCTACGCTAAAGGAAAATGTCTCTGTTGCTTACTTGAGCAAATAAAGATAATATATAAAACTTCCACCAAAAAAAAAAAAACTCTCAAGAACGTGGACTTATAAGGAACATACCTCAACATAAAAAATACCATATATGAAAAACACACAGCTAACATCATCCTCAAAGATGAAACTCTGAAAACTTTTCCTCTAAGATTAGGAACAAGACAAGGATGTCTACTCTTGCCACTTTTTAACATAGTCCTAGAAATCCTAGCCATAGCAACTAGACAACAGAAAGAAATAAAAAATATCCAGGTTGGTAAGGAAGAAGTAAAACTGTTACTATTTGTGGATGACAACATACTCTACATAGAAAAACCAAAGACTCCTCTAAAAAACTATATATTAATTGAATTCAGCAATGTTGAAATATACAAAATTAACACAGAGAAATCAATTGTGAATCTATACACTAATAATGAAGTAGTGGAAAGAGAAATTAAGATAATTCCATATACAATTGGAACAAAAAGAATAAAATACCTAGGAATAAACTTAACCAAGGAAGTTTACTCTGAAAACTATAAGCCATTGATGAACAAAATTGAAGATGACACAAATTAAAAGATATTTCATGCTCATGGATTGGAAAAATGAATATTGTTAAAATATCCATACTACCCAAATCTGTCTACAGATTAAATACAATCTCTCTCAAACTACCAGTGGCATTTCCTTTTTGCAGAGCTAGAACAAACAATCCTAAAGTTTTTAGAGAACCACAAAATAGCCCAAAGAACCAAAGCAATCTTGAAATAGAAGAACAAAACTAGAGGTATCACAGTCCCAGATTTCAAGATATACTACAAAGCTTTAGTAATCAAAACAGTATGGTTCTGGCCCCCAAATAGATACATCAACCAATGGAACAGAATAGAGAAGGCAGAAATGAACCTAAAACTGGTCAATTAATCTGTGACAAAGGAGGCAAGAATATACAATGAGAAAAAAGGCAGTCTCTTCAACTAATAGCGCTGGGGAAACTGGACAGCTACATGGAAAGAAGAAAGAAAGAAAGAAAGAAAGAAAGAAAGAAAGAAAGAAAGAAAGAAAGAAAGAAGAAAGAAAGAAAGAAAGAAAGAAGAAAGAAAGAAAGAAAGAAAGAAGAAAGAAAGAAAGAAAGAAAGAAAGAAAGAAAGAAAGAAAGAAAGAAAGAAATAAAAAGAAACTGGACCACTTCCTAACACCATATACCAAAAAAAAAAAAAAAAAAAAGATTAAAAAAACCTAAAAGTGAGACCTGAAATCATAAAAATCCTACAATAGGCAGTATTTCATTGACATTGATGACAGAAACATTTTTCTACATATGTGTCCTCAAAAGAGACAGAAGCAAAAATAAACTATTAGGACTACGCCAAAATCAGCTTATACTCAGGGAAGTAGGGAAAAGGAAACCCACTGAGTGGGAGAAGACATTTGCAAATTTATACAATTCAAACCAAATAGACTCCATAAATGATCTGATTAAAATATGGGCAAAGGACCTGAATAGACATTTACTAAAGAAGATATACAGATAGCAAACAGACACATAAAAGGATGCTCAGCATCACTAATCATTAAGGAAATGCAAATTAAAACCACAATGTGATATGACCTACACCTATCATATTAGCTAGAATCAATAAAACAAAAAATAATGTGTTGGGAAGGATGTGCAGGAAATAAAAACAAATTTGTACACCATTAGTAGGATTGTAAATTGGTATAGCTATTGTGGAAAACATCATGAAGATTTCTCAAAATTAACAAAATACCTGGAAAGTATTATGCTAAATGAAGTCAGACTGAGAAAGACAAATGCCATATGATTCCACTTATGAATAGAAAAAATAACGAATAAAACAGAAAGCAGAATCAGATCTATAAATACAGAAAAGAAATTGTTGGTTGCCAGAGGGGAGTGGGGTGGATGGCTAGGTAAAATGGGTGAAAGGGAGAGGAAAAGGTTGGATTCTAGTAATGGAATGTATAAATCATGGCAATAAAAGGCACAACAGAGAATAGAGTCAATGACATTGTAATAGTGCTATAATAGGATAGATGGTATCTACACTTGTGAATATAGCATAGTGCATATACTTGTGAAATCACCACATTGTATACCTGAAACTAATGTAACATTGTGTGCAAAGTATACTCAAAAAAGAAAAAAATAATGTTTTTTAACCCTAATGTAATGCTATTTCTTTTTTACAGATCTGTATCAGAAGACAGCAAAAGTAACAGCCACCAGTCATCAAGTTAAAGGTAAATGGAGGAAACAAATTAGTGAAAGTGACATAATTCATAAAATAGTTTAAAATTTTTAACAATACCTCAGTGTTAAAAAGCTATTATTCCATATTACATCATGACATACTAAAACAAAGACTAAAACTAAATTTAATTTAGTTTTAATTTAATTTGAAAACTAAAATTTAATATTTTGTTAATATTACCAGAGATTTATTAACCAACATTTTTATGATAAGAAATGACTTTAAAATATTTATGAGCCATCATGCATCTTGCTCACACATTTAAGTTCTAACTTGGTAGATTTACACAGATTGACTCCCAACATTGATATTTCTTCCTCACTAAGGCTCCATGGTTATATTTATCCTCATTTTAGAAATGAAGGGACAGACATAAAAAACTTAAGTTACTATGTGTACAAAATTTTAGTAAATTTGGGAGATGTAATTTCATTTAAGACAACCAGACTCCAGGGTTTAACTCTTAAGAACTTCACAATTTTGATACATATAGCCTGATATATACCTGGTGATGGAAAATGAAATTTCCATTTTTGATGATCTATTAGATGCAAGGCAAAATGATAAATGCACTGTCCCTCCAGGTTAGAAAGAAAATTCTTTACTATAAATAGGATAAAGTTGGCATTTGCATATATTCAAAATATATATCTATAAATTGTATATGTACATATATACATTTGTATACCTATATTTATTCATATTTATAAGTCAGATACATAGAGAAATCATAGTATTTGACAGACCTATCACTGGGAGTAAATGGAAAAATTAAAAATTCAACCATTAGTGAAATCAAGAGTTCATCCAATTACTAATTTGCCACTCCTTCATATTTTACTTTGATGGAGAGTTAAGTTAATGGATTTCTTTTGTTTTTATTTGTTTGTTTTTGTTTTTTTGGATTTCTTTTGTTGTTGTTAATGGATTTCTATTTCCCATCTGCCACCAAAGAAAACATAACTACTACCCTTCACGTAAAATGTTCTTATTTTTCAGTAGAGGTAAACGGGAGAGTTGATGGTGAGGGAGGAGCTGGATAGAAATTTTGAATATGATTGAATGAGTATTTCCCAGTTTAGATATTTGAAAGGAGGTACTTGACTTTCTGGGGTCAACTCACATGAGGCTTTTATTTAAATGTAAATGGTACAGTGCAGCAAAGAGAGTGCAGGCAAGCAATGAGCACCACAGGTACACCTCATGCACAAGGCCTCAAGTTTCCTTAATTAATAAGACATGAAACAACAAATGTTGGCAGGGATGTGGAGAAAGGGGAACTCTCTTGCACTGTTGGTGGCTTGCAAGCTGGTACAGCCACTCCTGGAAGACAGTGTGGAGATTCCTTAAGAAGTTAAAAATAGAGCTACCCTACAACCCAGCAATTGCTCCCCAAGATACAGATGTAGTGAAATGATGGGATCTGTACCACAATATTTATAGCATCAATGTCCACAATAGCCAAACTGTGGAAGGAGCCAAGATGTCCTTTGACAGATAAATGAATAAAGAAGATGTGATATATATATATATTGTGTGTGTGTGTATATATATATATATATATATATATACACACACACACAGTGGAATATTACTCAGCCATCAGAAAGGACAAATACCTACCATTTACATCGACATGGATGGGTATCCATAATACCCTGGAGGGTATTATGCTGAGTGAAATAAGTCAGTCAGAGAAAGATAATTATCATATGGTTTTACTCATACATGGAATATAAGAAATAGTGAAAAGAACTTTAGGGTAAGGGGGAAACTTGAGTGGGGAACAGTTAGAGAGGAAGACAAACCATGAGAGACTCCTAACTTTGGGGAAACAAACAAAGGGTTGCAGGAGGGGAAGTGGGGTAACTGGATGACAGGCATTAAGGATGGCACTTGGTGGGATGAGCACTGGATGTTATACTATATGTTGGCAAATTGAACTTAAAATTAAAAAAAAAATTAAGAGCCCATGACAAATCTCACTGACATCTTGGCAAAAAGTGAAACCAGGGACCCTGGCTTTCCCAGAGATAAAGGTAGAGCTTTTCCATTCCAGCTGTAAATCAACTCTTTCTGACATAGGAGTAGAGCTAGCAGAGGTATCCATGCATATACCTGAGCAGGAGCTTTCCAAGCACATGAATGATTCAATGAAACAATAAGCCAGGAATGTTTGATGAATAAAAGTCATGTCAGGTTAGCTGGAGCAGAGTTAGCAAGAGGGCTGTGGTAGTAGTAGATCAGACAGTAAAACTCTTGTAGGCTGTGGGAGATTTGGGGGCCATCTGTGTTTTATTCCCAGTGAAAGAGGGAAATCACTGGAAGATTAAAGTTTGAAGCACATTACTTCCACTTTAAAAGGCTGGTTTGTTAAAACATAAAAGGTTGGTTTGTTAAAAATAGTCTGTATGATGGCAACAGTAGAACTGGAGAAATTAGAGAGTGGAGAAACTACTGTAACAATCCAGGAGGGAAGGGATGGTACCTGCGATCAGGGATAGTAAAGATGATTTTAGGAACAAATTTTGAAGGTGACCAACAAAATGAATTGACAGTTTGAGTATAAAGTGTAAGAAGTACTTAAATGATGTTTATTGATAAAGTAGCAAGATAAGCAAGATTAAATGTAAATGCAGTCCTGTTTTCAAATGTGTGCTCTTAATACATTTTAAAATTTATTAAAATTAAAATTGCAAGAGAAAATTTACTCAAGTAATTATGAGCCAAGACAAGTGTCTCGTATGCCATGACAAGGAGTCATTTTCTTATATAGAAGTATTTCTTGTATAGTTAAAGTATTTTTGAAGTAGTAAGGGAGGGATTCAGGATGACATGGTTTGCTTTTTACAAATTTTACTGGGATAAAGTAGGGGAAAAGTCATTCAGAGTCAGTAAGAACCAAAGGTTAGTGAAACAACTTTAAGACTATAGAATACACAGAAATGTGTGAGAAGGGCAGGATTAAGAGGAAAAGAATTGTTTTAGGAGATATAACAGAGGTGTAGACTCAATTGAATGGGTGACTGGATAGGTGTATTTAGGTTAGAATACAAGAGAACTACAGAGACAAACCTGCAGGGATAAATATTTCTGACCCAATGGATGATGACACCTTTTACTAATGACATACAGGTACAGCCTGGTCAGCACCAGTTTGTGTTGGGAGTGACCACGTGGAGGGAGTGAAGAATGAGTTTGAGTTTAACGTGTACATAGGTTGGACACCTGTTGGAAATGCATAGAGGACTTCTGGAAGTACTCTTCCCTGGAAGATAAAAATAGACAATAGTTATTTATTTCTTCACATATTTTTAATGTTCTTTTCCTCTTTTTTCCTTGCTGATAATTTTCTTTTCTCCACATGAATTGTTAAGACTGTGTAACTGAAATACATGTGAATACCACTTTATAGTATTTCCTTTTACTGGAGCTGTCACAGACAATTCAGGAAAAAGAAAGCTGGGTTTGATAATTTTCATGGAGCACTGGCATAGACAGTGACATTATAAGCAGTGTTCTATATGCTAATTACTTCCTACACCTGTAGTTGCATAGTAAAATTAGATAGCTTTTATTAACAATTAAAATTTAACATTTCCATTTTTCTCTGTTTTACAACAGTGACTAAGCAACATCAAAAGCCATAGGTTGGAGAAAGACTATTAACCAAGACATTCACCATTAAGTGATCTGATTTTATAATGAAAAAAATCTGCTATTCTCTCCTTTTGTTATGGCTTAAAGCTTTCAATTTCACAAACAAAAAAAAATAAATCCTGAGAGTGAAATATGTAGGCTTGTGTCTATTGATTCCTCTACTTGCTGTGATCCTTAATGGGGAAAAACAATATTGCCTCTTTTGAACCAAGAAAATTGTTACATCCCAAGCTACACTGCTGCTGCCCACCCTTAGATCCCCAGGGCCATGCTAACTGATCCCTTCTCAGGGAAAGACACCCATAGTCCACATCTCTCCAGTATCCCTGCTCTATACATTCTAGGCTTTTGGATATTGAGAGGAAATATTGCTAGGTAAGGACAGCCCCAGAACCTTCAGAGAGTCATTAAGATCACTCTATCTTCAGGGAATTGCTTGAACTGAGTTCCTGGTCATATATAAATGTTGCATCTCCAGGTGATACATCCTTGGCCTCAGGTAAATTGAGATCTAGGATATATCTTTTTCTTTTGGGGAACCCAGAATTGTTACTCCTTCTTCACTGAGCTGAGCTTTCGGGGTAAGATTTTCTTGCTTCAGTGCCCTCCTCCTCATCTCCCTCTTACTGAAATGAGTGCACTTCTGCATACCTCAAAGCATTGTACATGGATAAAGAAACCATCAACCTAGGTAGAATCTAATGAGAACCTACAGAGTCTCCATCAATAAACAAAGATTCTTTGCTCCTGGTTCAGGCCTGAGAGTAGCTCACCACAGAGCCCAAGAGATTCCTTTGCCAAAAGTCCATCAACTAATAAATGGATAAACATTGTATGGATAGTAATTTATGCACAACGAATATTATTTTGCCATAAAAAGGAATGAAACACACCTCAACAACATGGGTGAACCTTTGAAACCATTATGCTAAGTGAATACATCCAGTCACAAAATCATATTTCTTTGTATGAAATATCCAGAACAGGGACATCTATAGAGACAATATTAATGAAATATCCAGAACAGGGACATCTATAGAGACAAAGATTAATGGCTGTGTAGGGCTGGGTTGTTTAGGCTGGGTGAGGGGTGGTCAAAGTACACATCTGTGAATATATGAAAAAAATCCTAAAATCATTCAATTGTACACTTTAGTGGGTGAATTGTATGATATATATTATATATAATATATACATATATAATACATGTATGATATATATATTATATCATACATGTATATGTCATACATGTATATGACACATAGGATAATTCTACCATTACTTTCCCCATCCTCATTTCTAACTTATTTTAGGTCATTGTGATCACTGGCCTGCCTTATTTTAATAAAAATTTCTGAGGATCTCTGGTGTAGTACTAGCAGGCTCACGTTTTAAGCCTGATGAGTTTAATGTTGCAACTGTTGACACAACTCATGCTTGCAATAGGGTGTGCTGGGATAAAAGGAGATATAGATGAGAAGTGGGGTAGAAGTTGAGTTAGGTTTTGGACTTGTGTGGTTTAAGATTTCTCTTAGGATATTCAAAGACAATTTCATGCTCTTGTCCACCTGGGACACAGTTTCTATTTGCCGTGTTGCCCTTCCCACCTCTATAGCTTCCCTGCTAGTGCTTAGAGTAACTGTTAACAAAACACTTAGGTTTCCTTTTCCTAAATTAACTCTGCAGTAGCTTTTAAACAAAATTTCTTGTACAAGGTTTTAACATTTCTATTTTCCTCTATTCCTCCAAAACAGCAAATAAAACATGCCAGAAAACCATGAAATGGAGAAATGAAATTACCAAGAACTTCAGAATAGCAAATTATGCTCATTTGCTCCTGTGTCACTATTGAAGGCTTTAATCAATGTAAACTTAGCCAGAACAAATCAGTTGTGTGCAAAGGCATAAGCCTGTGTCTGCTTCTTCTTCTGCATCCTGTGGCAGCATGCTGAGCCACATGGAAGCCCTAAGGGTGATCCAGCATGAGCTGAAAGCAAGTACAGTCCTTACAGGGCTTAGGGCAGTGTGATGAACTCCTGAGTATTGCTTGCCTGTAGCCTTAGAGCTTCCCAATGGCCTTCAGCCCTGGCCATGCTGGCTGTGCTCTAGCCCAGCCTAGTTCCTTCTCTTTGGATTGCTTTCTGAGCTTGGAAGATTGAACGCCCAATAGGGTGAGACTACTAGTGCTTCAACCATTTCTTTTTGTCTCCAACCAGGCTCTTCCCGGAGAGAAATTTCCTGTAGCTCTGGGATCCCTACCTCTCCCATCCTAAATCTGCTCCTTCCTTCCTCTCTGTCTTCCTAATTCCCAGGCCAGGGTTGAGGATGTTAGCCAAGGTATACACTCTCTGCATCAAGGGTCAAGGGTGAGGATTGCTGGAAAGATGGTGAGTGGGATGACTCTAGCCTCACTTCATCCCACAGATACAATTAGATAATTCTAACATCAATGTAAGTAACCCAGAAAACAATCCAAATACTGACAGAACAACTTCACAACTAAATGAAAAGAAGAGAACTCATGAAAGATTGTAGGAATGGTGTAGATGTGGTGGGAGAGCTAAATGACCCCAAGAGATGGTCAATGGGAAGGAGGAGCCTACAGGTATGGTGAAGAAAACTGCCACACTGGGGATTCCTCATGGGCAAGACAAATCCCCATAAGATTTCACTTTGAAACCAGAGGGGCTGAATTTCATGAGTTCTTATAACCAGCAGAACTTGTCTTGCAGGAACAGAGACCTTTGGGAGATTCTTCTAGGACAAAGTAGCTGGCAGATGCCATTTCTCTCCCTTGCCCCCCAGCATAAACACAGGGCCACAAGCTGAAACCAGTGTAGCACAGACACTAACTAGCTAACTTGCTAACACTGCATGCCTTGCCCCTCTGCAATTTGGTAGATCCACTCCATAAAATATGCTCTTGGCCAGAACCCATTCAAGGTAGTGTCATAGCCTAGCAGTAGGCAAACAATTCAGACAGGGGCCACCATTACTCCAAAGTGACCTCTTCCTCAGGGTGAAGAAAAAATAGCCACATACAAACAAGTCAGACTGCATCCTCAGCAGTGGGCCTGGGCAGAAAACTGGTCTGACTGCAGGCCCCACCCACCAATTAAAGATTTTGAGGAGACAACACAGGGAAAGTACTCTGAAATTTGGTGTTATCACATCTATGGCAAATGCTGTTCTAACTCAACTCAAGCCCAAGGCAGCCCCACATTGGCCCACTAACACCATAGAGACCAAACACTGCCCACAACAGGTTAAAGAGAACCACTCCAGAGAACTAGACTGAAGGGAAATGCAGCCTAGCCATAATAGCAGAGTGCATGCAGTACACATAGGAGACACCTCTTAAACAGCTGGTTCTAGTGAATAAGGGACATTGTACTACAGGCACTTCATAAGACCACTGAATTTGAGAGCAGGGGATGTAATCAACTTTCCCAATA
Source organism: Canis lupus dingo (assembly GCF_003254725.2). NCBI lineage: Eukaryota > Metazoa > Chordata > Mammalia > Carnivora > Canidae > Canis > Canis lupus. Next base: position 26,902,900 of record NC_064258.1, on the reverse strand, counting down.
CAGAGAAACAGACACAGAGAGTTAGAAAAACTGGAGACAGAGGGATATGTCCCCCCCCCCCGCCACCCCCCCAAATAGGACAAATCATGCAAGATCCCTAAACAAAATGGAAATATGTAATATGTCTGATAGAGAATTTAAAGTGATGATCATAAAGATACTAAATGGACTTGAGAAAAGAGTGGAAGACAACAGTGAGACCCTTAAAAAAGAGATAGAAAAGAGCCAATCATAGATGAAGAACATAATAAATATAATTACAAATATACTAAGTGGAATATATAGTAGACTAGATGAAGCTGAAACTGAATCAGCAACCTGGAGGACACAGTAATGGAAAGTAATCAAGCTGAAAAAGTGAGAGAGAAAAAAATTATGCAAAAAGACTTGGGGAACTCAGCAACCCCATCAAGCGTAGTAACATCCACATTATAGGGATCCCAGAAGGAAAAGAAAGAGAAAAGGGGACAGAAAAATATATTTGAAGAAATAATAACTGAAAACTTTCCAAATCTGGGGAAGGAAACAGAAATCCAGATCCCAAAGTCACAGAGATAACTGAACAAAATCAACCCAAAAAGATCCACACCAAAACATACAGTAATGTAAAAAGTAGTGATGTGTGCCTGGGTGGCTCAGTCAATTAAGCATCCAACTCTTGGCTGCAGCTCAGGTCATGATCTGAGTCCTGAAATCAAGCCTGATGTTAGGCTCCATGCTCAGCAAGAGATTCTCTCTCTCTCTCTTTTTTAAAAATTGATTTATTTGAGAGACAGCATGAATGGGGGGTGGGGTGAGGATAGAGGGATAAGCAGACTACCTGCTGAGCAGGTAGCCTGACCCAGGGCTCAATCCAAGGACCCTGAGATCATAACCTGAGCTAAAGTTAGTTGCTTGACTGGCTGTACCATCCAGGCACCCTGGATTCTCTTGATTCTCTCTCTTTTTCCCTCTCCTTCTGCCTTTCCCCCCACTCATGCACACACATGCTCTCTCTAAAATAAATAAATAAAATAATTAAAAGTAGTGATAAAGATAATTTTAAAAGCAGCAAGAGAAAAGAAGATAGTTACATACAAGGGAACTCCCATAAAGCTATTATTTTTTTCAGCAGAAACTTTGCAGGCTAGAAGAAGGTGGCATGATATATGGAATGTGTTGAAACGAAAAAAAATCTGCAGCCAAGAATACTCTTTCCAGCACGGTTGTTATTCAAACTACAAGGAGGGATAAAGAGTTTCTCAGACAAAAAAAAAATACTGAAGGAATTCATGACTACTAAACCACTCCTTCAAGAAATGTTAGAGGACTTTGAGTGGGAAGGAAGACCATAAGTAGGAGTAAAATAGAAAGCACAAAAGCAGTGAAAATATGTATATCTGTTAAAACCAGTCAAGGGATGCACAAGATAAAAGGATATAAGGTATGACAACGTATACCTAAAATGTGTGTGTGTGTCTTTGTGTGTGTGTGTGTGTGTGTGTGTGTGTAAAGCAGGAAAGAATGGGTTTAAACTTAAGTGACCATCAACTTAATATAGACTATTATATGTAGAAGATGCTATAGACAAACCTAATGGTAATCACAAATCAAAAACCAGTAATGAATGTAATTCCATTACAATTCCATTACCTTTGGCTGAAAAATTATTTGCATAAAAGTTTATTTTCTTCTATTTTTTTCAGATTTACTTCTGTTTGTAAGTTACCATTGCATGATCACTTTAAACTTCAATTGTTTACATCAAATTGTCTGTCAAAAAGTATAACTATATAGGACATGAAAGAGTTTTATGTGAAGTGTTCAGTACCTGTCTTCATTTTTTATATTTTATATTTTATATATGGAATTACTGAAGCCATTATATTCTGTGATAGAGTATGCTTACATACTCATTTTATTTCTTAGAGCTGACCTCCTTTATCTCTCTTCTTTACCTCCTTTAATACCTCATTATGCCATGTTGGTTTTTTTAGACATATAAAGGATTCTTTTCTCATGGGCTTTCAATTTTTCACGTTTCCTGTATATTCCACTAAAGCATGGCTTGGAAATGGGGATATAACAGGAGTAATGCAGACAGTGTCTAACCTTTGAAGTTTACCTAAGCATATTTGTGGAAGGCCATAGTGCCTTAATTGCTGTAACATCGAGAAGAAAGTCCTTAACTGAGGAGAGAGTTATAGTGGATTTATTTCCTCCTGTCAATGCCTTCCTGCCAAAGACAATTGTGAACACAACTGTAGTAAAACAAGTTAGGTTTATTAGTCATTGCAATGAGAAAGAACACAGACCTTGGGGACCCCTGGAGCATCTCAGCAAGAAGATGTTAAAAATGCTTTATAAGGTCATAGAGATTTGGGGAAGGTTTAATACCAGGATAATCTACTTCAGCTGATGGTTGATTTTAAGTTGTACATCTCTCTTTATGTATATTGTTAGAGAAGTTAAACAAGAAAGACGTTAAACTGGAGGGGCTCTAGTGCCTTTGGTAGTCCATATAAGCAAACCAAAACCCAAGGCAGAATCAATGCTTTGGTATCTTATAAAATGAAACTCAAGAAATAAGTAATTATAAACATCTAAATAACTAGATTAGCCCAAAAAGGGCAACCATTTAAACTGTAGCCAATTGGGATGCCTAGGTCACCCAGTGGTTGAGCACCTGCCTTTGGCTCAGGTAAGGATTCCAGGACTCCAGGATTGGGCTCCCAGTGGGGAGCCTGCTTTTCCTTCTGCCTATGTCTCTGCCTCTCTCCCTGTGTGTCTCATGAATAAGAAAATTTAAAAATCTTAAATAAATAAATAAATAAATAAATAAACTATAGCCAATTAAATACTTTGCTTTTCCATCTTCTGTATAAAAACCTCTGATCTAGCTCCCCACTGTGTTCTCTGCCTCTCTCTCTCTCTGTGTATCTCATGAATAAATAAAACTTTTAAAAAAGGTCAAATTTTCTTAATTCCAACAAAGTCCAATTTATCTTTTTTTTTCTTTTCTGATTAGTTACTTTTGCACTTACCTCAAAAAATTTTTGTACATATGTTCATGAAAAGTTGCCTTATATTTTCTTTTTTTCCCTATATTTTCTTCTGGAAGTTTTATAGTCTTATTGATTATGTTTGACTCAATGATTCATTTCAAATTAGTATTTGTATATGGCATGATGAAGGGTTTAGGGTTCCTGTCCTCATAGGAACATGTAGTTTTTCTAGAACCACTTATTGACATGGCAGTGCTTTTCTCATGAAACTATTTGTTACCTTTACCTACAAAGAATCGAATATGTGTTTGTGAGTATATTTATACATATAAATATATATATATGTTCATGAATATACATATTATATATGTTATATATACATATGTGTTTATATATAAACGTGTACTTCTATGCATATATAGTTATAGGAAAAGAGAGAGAGATGAAAAAGGTAATCTGTTTCTGCAATCTATATTCTGTTCCACTAATCTGTGTCTCTTTGAAGCCATTAACACACTCATTTAATTACTGGAGCTTTATAGTACAGTAATACTGTAGACATACTTCAGATTTCATTCCAGACCATGCAGTATAGCAATATTGCAATAAAGTAAGAATTTTGGGGGGTTTTCAGTGCATATTAAAGGTTAAGTTTACCCTGTACTGTAGTCTAAGTGTGCAACAGCATTATGTCCAAAAAAGCAATGTACATATCTGTAGATGTACAGATGTACATAATGCACACCATAACAAATAAAGAGAAAGTTTGAAACATTGTGAGAATTACCAAAATGTGACACAGAGACATGAAGTGAGCAAATGCTGTTGGAAAAATCACACCTATGAAATTGTTCAGTGAGGGTTGCCACACTTTGAATTTGCAAAAATGCAGTTTCTGCAAAGTGCAAAAACAAAGTTCAATAAAATAAAGTATGCTTGTATGACTTTTTATTTAAAAATTGTTTGGGCATTTTAGATCCTTTTCATTTCCATAAACCTTTTATAATTAGCTTGATAAATTCTAACACATTCACACACATGCTCATATAAACTCACTCGATGGGACTTTTATTGGGAATGGCTCTAGATTTCTAGATCAATTTTGTGATGCTGTGTCAAGGAAACCTAACTAAATTGGTGTGAAGAAGTCAGGGAGGCAGGGCTCTCGTGCATGTACCATTCATCACAGCTTGCATAATCCAGCAGAAAGAAGGAAGATTTCCTCTTTGTCTGGCAAAAGCAGGCTGCCCTTACTTACCTTCAGTCAATGAGAAGCCACTGCAACATTAATGGAGTCAGCTTTCCACTTCCGTGAGTAATCTTTTTCCTTTTGGTTTAGAAAGTATCTTCTTGGATTTGAGATCCTTCTTTTTGTTTAAGCTTCCCAGTGTTTTTCAGGATCTGTTTTCCTGAGGGTATTGTCCTTTTGGTAATTAGTTAATTGCTTTCTGAAGTCTTGATTATGAAGCATTAGATCTCCATCTTCTAAATTCTCTCAAGAGTGTCTGTCTTCTGAGATCCCAACCAGTTTTATTTTAAAAAGCTATGGTCGGGGGATCCCTGGGTGGCGCAGCGGTTTAGCGCCTGCCTTTGGCCCAGGGCGCGATCCTGGAGATGCTGGATTGAATCCCACGTCAGGCTCCCGGTGCATGGAGCCTGCTTCTCCCTCTGCCTATGTCTCTGCCTCTCTCTCTCTCACTGTGACTCTCATAAATAAATAAAAATTAAAAAAACAAACAAACAAACAAACAAAAAACTATGGTCTGGAGTCAGAAGACGGCAGTGGAGTAGGAGGACCCTCGGTTTGTCTCTTTCCAGGAACACAGCTACATAACTATTAAATCATCCTAAATACCCCAGAAATTGACCTGAAGACTGACAGAACAAATTCCATACCTAAAGGGAGAGAAGACACATTGAAGAAGGTAGGAAATGTGGAGACATGGTATAGGGGACAAACAGATCATGGGTGCTATGAAGACAGGGAGCTGTGTTTGTAGAGAAGGGAGAGAGAGAGAGAGAGAGAGAGAGAGAGAGAGGAGCACAGAGGTATCATACAAGGAGAATAGTTCCCCAAAGCCATTGTCTTGGGATATAAGAAAGGCTGAGTTTTTTGAGTTCTTTCAACCAGCAGGGATTATAACTTGGAGTCTTAAAGGTCAGTGAGCATGGCTGGGGTAGAGCACTTCCCTGCTCCTTGAGAGAAGGCATGCAAACAATCTGGGGCCAGGTAGCATGGAAACAGAGATTTGAAGAATGCCTGGGGCACACAATGGACAGACTATTTACTCTTCATTATATGCTTCCCTGAGAGATGGAATTTACAGAGATGCCTCTCTGGGGACAAAGGAGCTGGCTGACAACATATCTTCACTTCCCTACCCCTCAGCATAAACACAGAGCCACCTGTGGGAAGTAGCACAGTGCCAACACTGGCTTTTTAACTTACTTACACAAAGCCCCACAGCCCTGCACTTTGGTGGGATTTCTCTCCTCAGTCAAGCTTGCCTCAATCCCAGTGTGGCAGGACCCTCCCCAAGAAGACATGCACAAATGCCCCCACTGTGTCTCCCAACCAGAATTCTGCAGAGGTTCAGTTTTGTTGGAGGTGGTTTCAAGTGTTATTTCACAAGCAGACCAGAGCATACCTAGTTAAAACTCATCACATTTATGCCAGGACTATATACAGCCCACAGCAGGCAAAGAAAGCCTCTTTAAATGATTTGTCTGAAGGATAGAACAGCCAAAACTCAACAGCAGAGTTAATGCACCACATACCCGAGATGCTCCCTGAAGTGCCAAGTTGTGGGCATCACATGAGCTTTTTTACATAAGGTCATTACTTTTGGGTGCAGGAGATACAACTGACTTTTGTAACATAGAGAAGGAGGCAGAGACTTAGAAAAAATGCAAAGATGGAGGAATTTATCCCAAATGAAAAAATAATAGAAGGCCATGGCCAAAGATTAAGCAAAACAGATGTAAGTAGCATAAATGATAGAGAATTTAAAGCAACAATCATAAGGATACTCACTAGGCTTGAGAAAAGAATAGAAGACACTAATAATACCTTTACCACAAAGATAAAGGAATAAAAAAGAATAAATCAGAGATGAAAAGTGAAATAAATGAGATTAGAAGCAGCCTATACACAACAAACAGCAGGTTGAAAGAAGCACATGAACAATCTGGAAGACAAAGTAATGGAAAATAATGAAGCTGAACAAAAGAGAGGAGAATAATGTAATATGAGGATAGACTTAAGGAATACAGTGACTCCATCAAACAGGATAATATTTGAATTATAGGAACCTCAGATGGAGAGAAAACAGAGTAGAAAATTAATTTGAAGAAATAATAGCAGAAAACTTCCTTAATCTGGCAAAAAGAAACAGACATCCAGATCCAGGAAGCACAGAGAACTCCCATCAAAATCAATAAAAGCAGGCCAACATCAAGACATATTAAATTAACAAATTATAGTTAATTTTTAAAAGCAGTAAGATAAAAGGAGCCTTTAACTTACTACGGAAAACTTATAAGGCTAGCTCAGTATTTCTCTATAGAAATTTGGCAAGCTACAGGAGAGTGGCATGATAAATTCAAAGTGCTACATGGGAAAACATGTAAAAATCACTCTATCCAGCAAAGCTATCATTAAGAATAGAAGGCAAAATAATGAGTTTCCCAAACAAATAAAAACTAAAGGTGTTTGTGACCACCCAACCAACCCTGCAAGAAATATTAAAAGGGACTCTTTGAGTGGAAAGGAGAAAACAAAAGTACTACAACGCAATAATCCACAATAGCCAAATCATGGAAGCAGCCCAAGTATCCATTGACTGATAAATGGATAAAGAAGGGCTCCTACATATACACAATGGAATATTACTCAGTCATAAAATATAATGAAATCTTGCCATTTACAATGATATGGATGGAGGTAGAATGTATTATGCTAAGAGAAATAGTCAGAGAAAGACAAATTCTATATGATTTCACTCATATGTGGAATTTAAGAAACAAAGGAACAAAGGGGAAAACAGAGAAAGAGTAACCAAGAAACAGACTCTAAACTATAGAGAAGAAACTGATGGTCACTAGAGGGGAAGTGACAATGACTTTATATTTTTTAAATTTTTATTTAAATTCTGGTTAGTTAACATACAGTGTAATATTAGTTTTAGGTATACAATATAGTTATTAAACACTTCCATACAACACCCAGTGCTCATTACAATTTTCTAAGAAGGTAAACAAGTAAAAAGAAAAGACAATGCGTGCCTGGGTGGCCCAGTCAGTTAGGTACCTGACTCTTGATTTCGTCTCTGGTCATGAGATGGAGCCCTGCCAGCTCTGTGCTCTGCGGGAAGTCTGAGATTCTCTCTCTCTCTTTGCCCTTCCCCCAACGCTCTCTTTCTCTCTAAAATCAATCAATCACCAATCAATCAATCAATCAATCTTTAAAAAGAAAGAAAATAGCAAAATAACCAGAAAAAAATAGAAAAACTAGCAATATGAGAGAAGTAAACATATTTGTATGAACAGTAAATGAAATAGACATATTGCTTCAATTAAAGCTAAATATTGCCAATCTGGATTTTAAAAAATCTATATATTATTGAAAATACACATACACACCTTAAAAATAAGGAAACAATTTAAAAATATTTTGAAATTTGAAATTACTTATTTACAAAGTAAAATAAGACATAAATACTGAAAACCAACATATGAATGCATTTTTTAAGATGCCATTTTACTGCCCCTCTCCCCCAAAAATTTATTTCATAAAAGCCTCAGGTGTTTGACTTGTAGTTTTTTGGTAGTTTCTCCTGGTCTGGATGTTTCTATTTGTATATTCATGGTGCAGTTTACCCTTCTCTGTAAAGAAGTAAAAAAAAATTAAAAAAAAATATTCCATGCATATTCTAACCATAAAACAAAATCTGGGTATGTAAGTGTGAGACAAAATAGAAGATGACGACAAGTATTACAATAGATAAAGAGTGAAATTCATAATGATAAAGGCTATTCATCAAGAAGACAAAACATCTCTAAATGGGGATATACAAAATAACATGTCTTAAAAATATAAGAATAAAAAAATTGATAGAACACAAAGGAGTAATAGATATATCTACTCTCTTAGTTGAGCATATTAAAAGAACAAGCAGGCAAAAGAATTAACACAGGTGTAAAAATATTTGAAACTCTGTTATCTAACGACCTATTTGACATTTATAGAATAACAGCTCACAAGTGAATAATCCACATTCTTTTGAAGTTTATGTGGAGCATTAATGAACAAATGAAGCATTAATGAACAAATGAAGCATTAAATGAACAAAATTAATCTTATCTCAGTGAATTACAATGGCTTAAAATCGTTCAGAGTATGGTCCATGACCACAACAGGATTAAATTAGATACTAATAAGAAAAATGTGAGTGGAACATCCTCATACTTATGGAATTTAAGTGGCACATGGGGCAAAGAGGAAACCATGATGAAAATTAGAAAACTGGGATCCCTGGGTGGCGCAGCGGTTTGGTGCCTGCCTTTGGCCCAGGGCGCGATCCTGGAGACCCGGGATCGAATCCCACGTCGGGCTCCCGGTGCATGGAGCCTGCTTCTCCCTCTGCCTGTGTCTCTGCCTGTGTCTCTGCCTCTCTCTCTCTCACTGTGAGCCTATCATAAAAAAAAAAAAAAAAAGAAAATTAGAAAACATTTTGAAATGAACAGTAATAAAGTATATCAACATTCACTGAATATAATACATATAAATTTGGTGATAAATTTAAAGTGATGAATAGATGAACATTTAAAGTTTTAAATGTACATATTAGAAAGAATTGTTTAAAATGAATAAGATAAACCTCTATTCTTAGAAGTTAGAAAAAGAACAAATTACATCCTGATAGAAAAAAAAGGAGCATAAGATCAAAAAGCAATAAAATAGAAAACATGTAATAGAAAAAAAAATCCCAAAATTAGTTATTTTAAAAGGTAATAAAAATAATAAGCTCAAAGAATGATTGAAGAATTAGAGAAAAATCACAAATTATAAATATTGAAAATGAAAAAAGGGATTTGTACAGATTCTACAGAGTTCAAAGGGTAATAAAGGAGGGAAGGATATTATAAACAACTTTGGCCAATATATCTAACTACTCAGAAGAATTGGATAAAATCCATCAGAAACAATACTTTTCTAACACAAAGAGAAAAGAATATCTGAATCCATTTCTTTTTAAAAATTGGTTTCATAAATTAAAAAGAAAGTCTCTCCCAAATAAAATTCTAGGTCCAAATCACTCCATTTCTAAATTCTAAGAAATGTGAGAAGAAATATTCATAACATTACACTAACTTTTTCAAAGGATAGAGGAAGGAATAACATTTCCCACTTTCTTTTGAGGGCAGCATATCTCTGGTACAAAAACTGACAAGCTTATTCAACGAAAGAAAATTACAGACAAATATTTGTTATGACTATGGATGCAAAAATCCTAAACAAAATGCTGGCAAATCAACCCAGCAAAATATAAAAAGATAGTACATCAAATAGGATGTATTCCAGCATACAATTTGTTTAAACTCTAGAAAGCCATTAATTTTAATTCACCAAATTAACAGAAAATGGAGAAAACTATATAGTCACCTCAATTTATATAGCAAAAGCTTTTTTTAATTGAAAGAGAGTGAGAGAGCATCAGTAAGGATGAAGGTGTGGAGTGGAGAGGAAGAGTAGAAGGAAAGGGAGAGTGAGAAACCTAAGTAGGCTCTACCCTGAGATCATGACCAGAGCCAAAATTGAGTCGGACATTCAACCCACACTCAACCCAGGTGCCCCTATAATAAAAGTTTTTGATAAAATTCACATTCACAATAAGATACATATCATGAAAATCCCAGCAAACCGGAAGGGGTGGGGAGTAAATTTCTGAATACCAAGGTGTATATACAAAAATCCATTGAATGTAAGCCCCAGTATAGAAGATATTTGCAAACCATTATATCCAACAAAAGAATCATATCTAGAATGCATTATTAGGTTCAACATATAATACAAAAGAGACAACACCAGTCAATTGAAAAATGGACCAAAGTGTCAAACAAGCATTAGCCAATAAGTTATATAAATGACTATTATAAGCATTTACCAAATAAGTTATATAAATAAACATATACAATTGTGGTAAAATTTGTTAATAACTGAAACTGCAAATTAATGCAGGGCATCTATAGGTCCACCAAAATGACTACAATGAAATAAAAAACAAAAAAGTGTAGGCACTGATATGAATTGGAATTTTCAAATATTTCTGGTGAAGAAATAAATTAGTACAACAATCTTGGAAAACTCAGAAATATCTACAAAACATACATGGTGATTTAGCAACTTCACTCTAGAAATGTAACTGAAGGAAATCACTACGTATGTTCATCAAAGAAATAAAATAGCTAAATATAGTTTTTAATATCCACCACTATAAACAAACCAAATGTCAATCAACAGTAAAATGAAAATATAGATGGTCTTATATTCATTCAGTGAGTGATAAACACCTATAAGGAAAAAGCAAAGCTATTGCTCTTCAGAGTATGGCTGGCTGGCTCTCATAATCATTATATTAACAGAACTCACATATAAAAGAGTACATGGTGATTGGTTCCAATTATTTAAAGTTCAAAAACAGACAAAACTATTCTATGATGGTGACAGTAACAATTATCATGGGACACTCTGGGGTTTTGTGGTTCTATGTTTTATTTCTTGATCTGAATCTAGGTGTTAATTACACTGGTTTGTTTACTTGAATATTATTTGAAGATATATATATTCATCGCAATTCTTCTGAGTTGTTAGATATATTGGCCAAAGCTGTTCATAGTATCCTTCCCTCCTTTATCTTTCTTTTGAACTCTGTAGAACAAATTCCTTTTTTTCATTTTCAAGATTAATAATTTGTGATTTTTCTCTACATTATTCATTCTTTGAGTTTATTATTTTTATTAACTTTTAAGATAACTAAGTTTGGGATTTCGGTTTTTTTTCTATTACATGTTTTCTATTTTATTGATTTTTCCTCTTATGTTCCTTTTTTCTATACTGGATGTAATTTGTTCTTTTTATAACTTCTAAGAATATAAGTTTATCTTATATATTGATTGAAAATACATACATATCTTGAATTAAAAGTTCAGTAAGAAGTATATATGAATCTTCCTGTTCATTAATTGTTCTTCAGCTCTTCCTTTTGAAAGTGATTCTGTTCCTTTTTATCCTCAAAGCGGGGTCACACTGTTCGAAATCTACACAGACGCAGGTGGCAAGATAGTCCACGTTCAACAGTGCACAATACCCATGCTCTTGACTCACCTCTGCTCTCAAAGTTGGCTGTCTCTTGCAGGGTGCGTGGCCAGGAGGGATATTCCTCGCGCTCCCAACTGCCCTCTAGGCAAGCCAACCGCCAATATTCGGGCTGGCATCAAGGACATGAAGCTATGTTGTGCTTTCTGCTTTTGCTCATCGGGCTCATCGGGCTCCAGACAGACAATAGTAAGTACAAAAACCTTGCCTCTGACCTTTCGGGAATATCAGTTCCTCTCTCCATTTTCTTCTAAGAGGCTGGATACCCTGGAAAAGTGCCTTCTTGCAGGGGCTCCGACTCTGTAAGCCAGGGCCCACCACCACATCACCTTCCCCGACCAAAATCCACATTGGACATGAGGGGGCTTTCCCAGTCATCTTGGTACCATATGAAAAATGAGAGATGCCATGGTTCGAGTGAATGCCTCAAGGTTAGAGTTTCATATACTACTCTGCATTTTTCGACCTGTGGACTCTGTAGTTGGAAGGTCCAAAGGACCTGACTTTACTTGTACTGAATTTCTCTTGTAATTCTAGAAAGAAGTGGGAATAGAGTGTATTTGAAAAGATAGCTCAAAAAAAGGTGATATATGAAATATTGTGGATTTAGATGAGGAAATAATGGAGGAAGCTATGACGTGATGGTATTACTTTAATAAAACATTTGTATCTTGCAGATTCTGAAAGACTTCGTGTGCAAATTACCATACCAGAGAAAATACGGTCAACAATCAGTGGAGGAGCTGAATCACATGTAATTAAGCACTAACATTCTTCACATTCTAAAATCATGTGGATATTTTTTTGTAAGAAGAAAACTTGGCATTTTCATCCATGCAACTTGGTGAATTTTATATTTATATCCAGTTTTCCTTAAGTGGAAAAGCCCTTTTGAAAATGAATCAAGATAATGCTTCATAGAAATATAGTGCAGTGATATTTATTATTAAAGCCCCAAGTCCCATTTTTTAAATGTTTCCCTCTTGAGTTTTTTTGAATAATCATTGACCCAATTCATCTAGAGATTCTCTTTTTACTTACTAGGTTATATTTGGAGGGTTTTTTTTGTTTGTTAAGCTTATGGCTTCCTTATACTATCTAATGATCATTTCATTTAATGAAGTTTTATATGAGTAATTTTTGCATCTTGGTTGCAAATATGTTAATCATTAAGACTTTTTTCATGCCATCTTAATTCATCTTGGTTCAGGGTGTTAGGTTTCCTTTTCTTTGGATTAGAAAATATCTTATTATTTATTTATTTATTTATTTATTTATTTATTTATTTATTTCTGATTTCTAGAGTCATTTCCAAGATATGAAATGTGTTTTTTCAAACACCACACCTTAATTTTATTTTTGGTTGGGTAGGAAATGTTCCAGTATTTGAATGCAAATATTTCCTTAGCAACTACTCACTTGTCACCCTCTTTCAGATATTATAAGCTTAAAATTATCAATATATCATTTTAAAAGGAATGCATATTTATGAAAACTTAAAATTTAATAATTTAAATAGAAAAAAGGTGAGGCATTAAGGTATTTTGAAAGAGTTTTATTTTTGAATGCAAAATAATATGAAATTGCTTGCTCATATTAGAAAATACATACAGAATGACTTAGAAGGATATATCTCCAACCAGGCATCACTACCTTCTATGATAATAATTCTCATAAGAGAAGTACAAAAAAAAAAAATTACCAGTCCTCAACTGTCAAATTCACCAGGGAAAAAGTTTACTATTTTGTTAATATCTCTATCTCCCATTCTAGAATACTGCTGGATACATATATAGTATTTTTTGAAACAGTGAGGCTATATATTGGTTTAACAAAGCTATAAATATAACAGAGCGTATAGGGCAGCCTGGGTGGCTCAGCGGTTTAAGTGCCTGTCTTTAGGCCCAGGGCGTGATCCTAAAAACCCAGGATCCAGTCCCACATCGGGCTTCCTGCATGGAGCCTGCTTCTCCCTCTGCCTGTGTCTCTGTCTCTCTCTCTGTGTCTATCATGAATAAATAAATAAAATCTTAAAAAAAACCACATAGTGTATAATTGTTATAATTCACAGATAAATGATATAGATTATAAGAAAAGAATATTGAACTAGCAGTTAAAAAAACCCAACAACTGAATGGCACATCTAGCTGGGAAAAAGTATAATGAAAGCGGGAAAAAAATCAAGAATTAACAGTAGACCAGAGTTAGCTAAAGACACCAGATAGATGTAACATACAAATGCCTAGGGAAGAGGAATATAGAATTAGAGGCTTAGGTATATAATAACTAAATTCCTGAAAGAGGGGAAAAAACCTGGAGAAGAGGCTATATTAAACATATAATAACTGAGAAATGGTAGAAAAAAAGAGAATCCTCAGATGCAAGTATGACAACACGGAAGAAATAAAAATCAGTATTGACAACACCTTGACATAGTGAAATCAGAATACCAGATATTCTACATGGTATTATAAACTAAGAGTAAAATAAGAACAAACTATAAGACTCAAATATTAAAATTAAGTAGAAATGTAGAACAAAAAATTAGGGAAAATATACACATATATTTAATATTTATTGGTAAATAACATCTTGATAGAGTGTACATATTGTATACATGTGTGTATGTATGTATACACACACACATAAATACGTACAACACACACACATTTAGGCCAAAAATATGGGTCCCTTAACAATAAATATTATTTAAAAGGTAAAGACTTTTTAGGATAGAGTCAACCTTTATTGAAAGACATTAGATTCTCTCTCCCTGTTCCCCTCCCACTTATGCTCTCTCTTCTTCCATCTATCTCTCTAAAATAAATAAATCTTTTTTAAAAAAGGCATTACACAACCACTAATAAAAGTGGAAAGATAAAAGATAGATCATGTTGGCAGTCAAGAATACTTAGTATTTTCTTGGGTTAATTTTCACCAAATCCATAGATTGCTGTTCGAATAAGAAATTTTATGGACGGACGCCTGCCTGGGGGGCTCAGTTGTTGAGTGGCTGCCTTCAGCTCAGGGCATGATCCTGAGGTACTGGGATGAGTCCCACATTGGGCTCCCTGCAGGGAGCCTGCTTTTCCCTTTGCCTGTATCTCTACCTCTGTGTGTGTATGTGTGTCTTGTGAATAAATAAATAAAATCTTTAAAAAAATTTCGTGGAGATTGGCAGGTTGATTCTAAAATATATATGGCATGATAAATGGTAAAAGATTGCTAACTTTGAAGAACAAAACAGTGATTCACTTTGATTCATTTCAAAACATATTTTAAAGTTATTCTGTATGTTAGTAAATTGAACACCAATAAAAAATAAATTAAAAAAAATAAAGTTTTAGTAATTAATATGATGTGATATGATCTAAGGGACAAATTAATAGAACAGAATAGAGTGCCACCTAAAGACCCACACACATATTAACTTACTCTATTCAATGGTGGCAATGAAATCATTGGATAAAGAATAGACTGGTTAATAAACAGTGAACTCACAGTTGATTAATGATACAGAATTATGATAAAGTGTGTATTAGTGCTACATTATACAGCAAAATTGATTCAAGATCATTTAAATCTGAGAGTAAAATACTATAAATCTGAAAGACCAGATAGAAGATTATTTCTAAGACCTTAATACAGAAGAATTATACCAAAAAGAAAAAGGACACAAATTCTTAAGAGAAGGATTAGGGAATACCTAGATTTAAAGATATAAATAGTTACCATAAACAAACTGAAAAATATTCTAGACTCACAGAAGATATTTGCAACCCATATAACATAACACACAAAAGGTATTCAGAATATATCAAGAAATCATACAATAATATAAAAAACAAAAAAAAATACAAACATGTGCAAAGTTATGAGTGACAAGTGTTGAACTTGAGGAAGTAATAATTATCAAACATATATACAAATCAGAAAATTTATCAGTAATTGTCAAGTGAAATACAATAGGTTACTATTAAACATCATCAATGGCAAAAGTTAAATCTAACAAAAAATGCAATTAGAGGAGTTGTATAAAAGGATAATATTCACATTTTGTGACTCTACATTGGTACAACAAATTTGCAGATTAATTTTAAACCTCAGGTGAAGTTGCAAAAGTACTTTTTAATAAAAGAAGTTCTTTCATGGGTTTAGTTTAATATATATCTCAGGAATATTCACAAAGAGATATGTTTACATTATTAATTGGGGCATTTCCTAAAATAGTGAAACAAGATAAAATATCCATCAACCGCATAGATGAAACAACTGTGCTATATTCAGAAAATGGCATACTATAACATCAGAAAAAAAATTTTTAAAGCTACATATATTGATGACAATGATGATAGCAAATGTTTGCATAGTGCTTTTTGTATGAGATTGTTTCAAGCAAATGAAATCCAGCAATGAAATATATAACTTTTAGAAGTATTATATTTATGCAGGGCTAAAGTTTATGCAAAAAATTAAACATCCATAATTAGTACAAATATAAAAATATGCATGGGAATGATAAACACAAAATTCAGGATGTTGGTTAGCTGGAGTGCAAGAAAGAGAATTAACCATGGGATGAGAGAGCACTTAAAATTGTTTTCAAATACTTGCAATCTTTTTATTTTTTAACATAGACATTGGTGACAAGGCATTTATTTTTTTTTTTTTTTATTTTTATTTTTTATTGGTGTTCAATTTACTAACATACAGAATAATACCCAGTGCCCGTCACCCATTCACTCCCACCCCCCGCCCTCCTCCCCTTCCACCACCCCTAGTTCGTTTCCCAGAGTTAGCAGTCTTTACGTTCTGTCTCCCTTTCTGATATTTCCCACACATTTCTTCTCCCTTCCCTCATCTTCCCTTTCACTACAAGGCATTTAATGTAATTTGCTGTAATGTTTATATGCCCAAAGTATGTAACAATTAAAAATAATAATCAATTGTGGCTTATAGAGAAGATCAAATGCCTTGTGCAAAACAAAAATATAAAATGAAACTTTTAAAAAGAAAATCTACACTACATAAAAATCAAAATCTTAATAAATCTAACAAAGATAAGCAAGACTTCCTCCCTGAAGACAATAAAACACGAAAAAAATTAAAGACTTAAATAAATGGAGTATATCTCATGCTGTTTGATTGGAAGACCTAATGATGTAAAGATGTCAAAGCTACCCAAATTGATGTACTAAGACTAAATTGCCCATTTAAGAGACATCATTTCTTAATCTTACTATTAATAAAATAGATCAATGAGTTTTGATCCAAAAGTGGAATTAATTTTATAAAATCTGCAAATACTATATATGCTGTTAAATCTTTGCTCTTCTATATAAATCTTGTATTGAATAATTTAGCATAAGTTTTGCAGTGGTCTCATTCTTTATTAAGCTAATGTAATTATTGGATAAAAAAACAATCTTTCAGAGTCAAATGTAGAATAATTTAGCATAAGTTTTGCAGTGATCTCATTCTTTATTAAGCTAATGTGATTATTGGATAAAAAAAACCAATCTTTCAGAGTCAAAGGTTTTGTTAGCTTCATTTAAAAATTAACGAGAAGTGGCACAAATCATATTCTTCCATCTATTTTTATTATGAAAGCCAATATTTAAATATCAAATTTTGTTGAAATAAAGCAACATTAAATTATATATTTTCCTCTCTTTATTGTATTAATGTGCTTTGACTGTAATTATCATTAATATAAAATAACATTCTTCTCACTTTTCTTTGCTTTTTTAATATACTCTCCTGCCAGGTGTCCTACAACATTATAATTGAAGGGAAAACATACACGGTGAACTTAATGCAAAAGTAGGTGATCTACATTATTTTATCACCTGTATTTATTCTAATTGTTGTTTATAATTAATCCAGAATGTAGTTATTTTGTATTTTCAGATGTTCCTAGTAACTGGCTATTCATTTTTCTCTTATGCCTTAAAAAACTTCCAGTTTATACAATAAATATCTAGAAGTTGGACCTGTAGTGTATACTCCCATCTTCCTCCTTCTCAGTAGCACCAGATTTTTATTTGGCTATCCATGGATTTCATGAAACATTAGTTTTTATTTTTATTTTATCAGAACATAAATATGTCTTGTTTTTGAATCCCTAATATTCAGCTATTAATGAAAAGAACATCATGAATTTTAGGGTGGAAAGAATAGTGATAATTAAAAGAAAATTACTAACTGAAAAAAAAAAGAAAATTACTTAGCATATCCTGTCAGAATGTACTAAGGACTTAGAATATATATTGTGATTAGCCAAACTCAATCCTATGCCAGCTGATGAATTGAGGAAAAAAATAGGTACATTATATTATGGAATAAAGAAAAATCAGAACTGTAGTGGTACTTTTTAAATGGTAAAAATAAGAATTTCAGAACTCTACATATGTATTTTTAAAACTCTGAAATTGTGTATTTTCTCCCCAAATTTTTACTTTAAAATCCAGTTAATACATTCTATAATATTAATTTCAGGAGTAGAATTTAGTGATTCATCATTTACATATAATACCCGGTGCTCATCACAAGTGCCTTCCTTAATCCCTATCACCTATTTCACCTATCCCCTACCCACCTCCCTTCTGGTAAACATCAGTGTGTTCTCTATAGTTAAATCTATTTTATGGTTTGCCTGACTCCCTCTCTTTTTCCCTTATGTTAATCTGTTTGGTTTCTTAAATTCCACATTATAAGGGAAATCACGTGATATTTGCCTTTCTCTGACTGACTTATTTCGCTTAGCATAATATACTTTAGCTCCACTCAAGTCATTGCAAATGGCAAGATTTCATTCTTTGTTATGCCTAATATTTCATTGTTCATATATATATATATACATACACACACACACACACACATACATACAATGTGTATATATATATATAAAACCTCTTCTTTATCCATTTATCAGTTGATGGACACTTGGGCTATTTCCATAACTTTGTGATAGTAGGCAATGCTGCTGTAAATATCGGGGTTCGTGTATCCCTTTATATTAGTTTTTTTGTATTCTTTGATAAGTAGCTAGTAGGGCTATTTCTGGATCATAGGGTAGCTCTATTTTTCACTGTTTAAGAAATCTTCATACTGTTTTCCAGATGGCTGCACCAGCTTGCATTCCCATCAACAGTTGAGGGTTCCTCTTTCTCCACATCATTGCCAACATCTGTTGTTTCCTGTATTGTTAATTTTAGCCATTTTGACAAGTGTGAGGTGATATCTCATTGTGGTTTTAATTTGTATTTCCCTGATGATAAGTGATATTGAGCATCATTTCTTGTGTCTGTTAGCTATCTGTGTCATCATTAGTTGAACTGTATATTCTATACTTTTTTTCTAATATAAAAAAAGATAGAGCTTAAGAGTATACTGCTATTCATAAGCTATCTTTTTTATATTAAGAAAAAAAGATACAGAACATACAATTAGTGAGAATGTAATTGATGAATTGAGTATTGCATACCCTACAATTAATGCTTTTATTTACATACAAAGTACACTTAAAAGCTATCACATAGTAGAACACAAAATCTTTTGAAGAGTAATCATATTCTCAATGACTAGCATGATAAAATTAGAACATAATTACAAATGCTTAATCAAAGAAAAACCAGCTTTTTGGAAAATAAAAGTCACCAAATAAATCTTGGCTCAAAAAATTCAAAATATTGTTGCAAAATATCAATAAAGTAATCACAAATAGAACTCAACTTTATATATATGACAAAATCTCTAATCAAAGTAAAATGTAAAACTTTGTGTTTTTTTTTCCTTTCATTTTATATGAACAGATGAGAATATAGTGATTAATACTGTGATGAAAGGAAGCAAAATAAAGTGTGGCCAGGGAATCCCTGCTGGTGGAGTCATGAAGCCTTCAGTGACCACTGTCTCTACTCAGGGTGTCTTGGCAGATAGTTGGCTTCAGGCTTAGCCAACAGTCTATATACAAACAGGGCGCTATCACTTGCACTCTCAACAGCCTATGAAGTTTTGGCTGTGTGCAGAGCTAGCAAAAATATGTGCCTTGTCACAGAAACTTGGCAATCCCCCAGGGATTAATATAAAAGAATTAGAACACCAATTTTATCATATTGCTCAAAGTTGTTCTTGCCAAAATCAGGAATGGATCTAGATTGGAATAGTGAGGATAATACTAAAGCAAACCTCATTTTATTGTGCTTCACACAGACTATATTTTTTACATAGTGAAGATTTTTGTGGCAACTGTAAGTAGAGCAATGGATTTATGGATGTTTCTGCTTCATTCCTGGTGGGTCCATTTATCTGGCTCCAATGTTTATATTATTCATTATCTCAGAGTTTCAGAAATGATGGGACCATTTGTAACCCATTCCACATCTGCATGAGCTGTAGTTTAGGGTTTTCATTTTTTTAAAAAGATTTTATTTATTCATAAGAGACACAGAGAGGCAGAGACAGACAGAGGGAGAAAGAAGCAGGCTCCTTGCAGGGAGCCTGATGTGGATCTTAATCATGGACCCTGTTGTTCACCAACAGCAGGCATTAATTTTTTTTCTCCTTCTGTTTACAAATTACTGAGAATATTTCTAGCTCCATGCTCTTTACTTGAAAGCCCACAATGTGTTCTCATGCCAGAGACTAAAGGGCATTTTAAAAAACTCCATCCCTAAGACACAATCTGGTTCAGATTCCGTACTAATTGGTAGTGTCACCTGCTTACTCTTTTAGCTGAAGCACTAGTCTTGCTTTTACTTTTTTGATCATTCTGTTTAAAGCAAGAATCAGTACACTTTTTGCAAAGGGCCAGATAGTAAACATTTTAGAATGAACTTCATCTGATCTTTCGTGTAGCCTCTCAATTCTGCCATTGTGAAAGCCAGCATAGGGAATATGCAAATAGATATACCTAGCTATATTCTAATATCACTAAAGTGATGGGCTGGGTTTGGCATATGGGCCATACTTTGTCAAACCACTTTATTGTTTAACGTGTAGTAACATATTAAAAAATGTATTAGTACGGTTAATTGGTCATTTCTGTGTGTTGAGAGTAGAAATGGAAATAAGGGATTGAATCTTCTCTCTTTCATAAAAATCACTACTAATTACCTTTATTTAATTAATTGTTGAAATATGTTTATGCAGTTAAATGAGTAATTATGTAGTGAACATTCCTGTATCCCTTTGACATCAAACACACATTGACTGACCTCCAAGAGCCAAATGGATATCATTTTCCTATCTCTGTTATTTGTAACCACTTTCTGATCATTGTGATAATCATTTCCTTGATTTTATTTAATTATCCTAGTAATATATTTCTATTCTTTGTTTTGAATTTAAATGATGTACTCTTCTACAGCTTATTTTAGACACTCAAAATAATGCCTGTGAGATTTACCAATGTTGTTAAAAGTAATTTCAGTTTATTCATTTTTATTACTGCATAAGATCCAATTTCATGATTATACAACAATATATTCTGCTTTTTTGTGTTTTTTTTCTATTATGGAGATATTGCAAATATTCAAATATGAAAATTCATATATATATTCTTTGGTTCATGTGCACAAGATGTTCTATGATATATAACTAAAGATAGACTGGATTGTTAAATTACGTGCATTGTCATAATTATTAAGCAATTCTCCCGAAACATTATACTAATTTATATACCCCTCTGAATTGCATATTCTATTAATAATGGTAGATAGTTTAACTTTTCAATAACTATTGATTATATACTGACATCTTATTGTGATTTAATATGTATCTCTCTAAATGCAAGTAAGTCTGAATACTTTTTAAAATATATCATTTGGCTACTTGGATTGTCTTCTTTGTGAAGCACTATGTAAGACGTTTATACTTTTTAAAAAGTAATGTGTAATCTAACATTTTTGTTCCTATTTTTAGAATTCTTTCAACTTTTTGCCTAAAAGTCTTTAATTCATGATGTGTTTTTCAAATAACTTCTTTTATTTTATGCCTTCTGTTTTCACACTTATGACATTTTAGTAAAGAGAATTTTTCCTTTCTGAAAAATTTAGTTTTATGTAAAAAAAATTTCCTTTACTTCAGTCATCGCCTACATTATATGATTTTTGTATTATTGCTTTGCTTTTGACTTTTTTGTGCTTATTTTGACCTTTATTACTTCTGCAAGTGAATTCTAAAGTGATTATTCATCAACAATTTTATTTTCTAGTTTATAAACTTAAGGCTAACCTTTTTCTCCAAATACTTCTTAGCTCCCCCTCATATCTTTGAATGTGTAGAATTTTCTGTTTTACTATTAGCAAACATACTCAAGTTTACATTACATTAAATACTCAAGTTTATATTACATTACTGTATTTCTAAATATCAATACATGTGGCATTATTTTTTTCAGCCATTATAATCCTGCATACTTGTCAATCCCAATGAGATATTACTATTATTTTTTGTCCAGTCAATATTCTTTTATATTTAACAATAAATTTACTCAGTCTGGTGCTCTTCATTTCTTCCTGCATTTCATTTCTATGTGCAGTTAATTTATATATCTCTGGAATTCTCCATATTTCTGTTGTAAGTCTCTTTGTTTTTAATTATATTGGTTTGTGTTCATTGTTACATTTTTACCTAACCCTACTCTTAACTTTTTTTGCTGGAATAAATTCTAGGATGACATTTTGTAAATAACTTCAGTCTTCTAAAATTGTCATTTTAGTATCTTCTGATTTTCTTCATTTTTATTGACAAGGTAGTTATCAGTCTTACTGCTATTACTTTGAAGATAAAATCTTTTGTTCTTTTTTTGTCTTAATGCTTTGAAGATTTTATTTTGGTTTTCATTAGCCTTTTAAACAAATCAGATGTGCTTTTTCTTTGCTTTTATTACACGTGAGTTACATTGAGTTTATTGATTCTGTATCATCATTTTTGAAAAAAAAATTCGTTATTATTTTCAGAGAATTTAAGTTTAGCTCCTTGGCCACTCTGAATAATTTCCAATGTTGGCAAAAGATTTTACAGGGAGAGAAGCTATGTATTTGATATACTTCAAATGTTCATTATTTTCACTGGAGGGATACATGACATCAGGGGCTCTGCCTGTTTCTAGGCATCCCCAAGTAGCTTCCTTGCCCAAATATGGACATTTGGCCTTTTCTTTCTTTGCCAAAAAATGGTGTCCACATATCAACAGCTAAATCTCTTTATAGGACCTTCAACTCAGGATCTGTGTGTTTCTTGAAGCCCCACTCTACTGTGGGTCATAGTCTTTTTTGGTATGACAAAATTGCAAAAAATCTTGCTCCGCTTGTCAGTGGTTTGGCTCTTTGACCTTTTGCTTCAACAAATCCAGACTGCCATGGCAGTCACAGATTTGTATATTACGCTTAAATTAGGAAAATGAAATGGGATATCTACAATTACCCTTTCTCTTTATAGAGTCATTTCAAGAGTACGTGGGTGGCCCAGTAAGTTAAACATCTGCCTTGGGCTCAGGTCATGATCCCGGAGTCTTGGGATTGAGCCCCATGATGGGCTCCCTGCTCAATGGTGAGCCTGCTTCTCCCTCTTCCTCTGTGGCCCCTCCTATTTGTGCCCTCTCTCTTTCTGTCAAATAAATAAATAAATAAAATCTTTTAAAAATTTACAGAGCCATTTCGGCATATTCTTCCCATATTTATAAATAATATATTGCAATGTGAGATCTCCATCTAATCTGTTGAATTCTTGTCACATTAGTTCAATATTTAGTAACCATTTGCTATATTACAGATATTTTTCTAAGTGCTTAGGATGCACTAGTAAACAAAATAAACAAGAATCTCTGTTTATATTGTTATCAAATGAGATTATTGATGGTATTAATGTGGGAAACAAAGGCAAAGAAAAAATTAAATTTCCTTATTACCTATAGCCCACTGACAAATCCTTGAAACAGGCAGAGTGACATTCTTTGGGAAACTCATCTGCTTTGGCACTAATATTTGCTAGGGGCAAAAGGTAGTATTAGCCCGACCCCCCCCCCCCCCCGGGGATCCTGTAAGTCTACTTTAACCTACAAAAATTCCTTCAGAAACTTCCTTTATCACTACCCCACAAGATGTATATTGGCAGCCATGCCCCAAGTATATGACCCACTGATATACATCTGAAGGGTATCATGACTAAGGTTTTATTAGACAGTAATAAATGAACTTTTCCTAACAACAGCTAGCCCCTCAAGGTCTTGGAAACCTTGCTTTCGAATTTCTTAGAGACATAAGTCTACCCTGAATCCCATCCCAACTTGAAAGTATATAATTGGCCACTCCTCATGACCCTAGTTTAATTCTTTCTACCCATAGATCCTGACCTTGTGCTTTAATAAAATCACCTTTTTTCTACCAAAGAGGTCTCAAGAACTCTTGGCTGTCGGTTTCAAACCCTAACATCTTTCCTACATCAATAAAAATGAATGAATTAGGAAGAATGTTAGAAGGTGATAAATGCTTAAGCAAAATAGAGAGCAAAGTTAGAAGTGTTGTTTGAAAATCCTGTTTTGATAATTAGGAAAGTTGAATTTTTAAAATAAACTTGCCAAGATAAGCCTCACTGATAAGTTGTTATTTAAGTAAAGACTTGAAGTAGATAAGACAATAAACTGAGCTGAAGAACATCCCAGGAAGGGATGTTGCCTATTACTGTTTTTTTTTTTTTTCTTTAAGATTTTACTTGAGAGAGAGTGCACATGCAAGAGTAGGGTGAGAAACAGAAGGAGAAGCAGACTCCCCACTAAGCAGGGAGCCTAACACAGGGCTCGGCAAATACTCAACCCACTGAGCCACCCAGGTGTCCCTTGCCTAGTGTATTATAAAATTAAAACAGCCTAGAGGACAGTATGATGGTAAAGTGAATGAGGAGAGGTCTGGACACCAGGATTTTTGAGTAAAATTAGAATAAAGTAATCTTTCTATTTCTCCCCTGACCCTGTCTACTCCTGTCTATAATAAATACAATACAATAAATATATTTTCAAAATAGGAGCTTAGAAAACAAACTTCCTATTAAATACTTTTTATCCTTATTTTACAGAGCTTTTTTGCCTCATAATTTTAGAGTTTATGGATATAATGGCACAGGAAGTATGAAGCCTCTTGAACAACAGTTTCAGGTATGATTTTACTGTCTGTTTTACCTTTACTATGTGAGTTCCTATGATTATGTAACTTAGGGTTCGCATATTGGAAAACAAAGGATTGTGAGTTATGTGTTGTTTTAAAATGAAGTTAACATTTACTTTTGATGATGCTGTAACTGAACTAAGATGGTTCTCTCCTTGGTGAGCTACAGATAGGGACTACACTGGGTGGTTGTCACACAAAGGAAACTATTTGCAACAAACAAGATCACAGGGAATAGCACCAAAGCCTAAGCAGGAGGGAGCAGGTTCTTTTTATTTTGTGTTTAGGGTGAATAATCAGAGAGGGAAAATTAGTTATCATGTGCAAAGGCAGGGATAAAGTTGTGCAGAAAATGTTGTGCAGATAAATGTTGTGCAGGCATGTTAGAAAACATGCCTATACATACATTTTTATGCTTGTTAATGAAGATTGTGTTCATCATGGTGTGGAGATTTTAACATAATAATGAAAAAGAGGTAAGTGTTGGACAAGGGGTTAGAGGCTATGGGGCATGCTCAGAGAGTCAGTATAAATGAGATGGAGTCTTGGGCTCTTATCATGGGTAGAGAATGCAGGGCCTTGTTTATTTTTGAAACAGCTCTGAGAGTTTTACTACAGATTTATTTCCTCTGATATTCTTAGGCTATTTCCGGGCCTGATAGAGATTCAGTTTTTGCATTCCTTTTGTTACCTTAAAATCCTTAAATACTGAGGTTTTTGCATTTCTTTATAATTCTGATACTTCCTAGGAAGCTCTGCAGGAAGTGTGCTTGGGCAAATACAGTGTGCTGGTGGGGATAAATTACAGAAAAAACCTGCCAGCCTAAAATGACTTCCCTTGGGTCACAAAAACTGTGTCTCGTTTTCTTTTTCTGAGAACCTCTAACCTTCTGCTTACAACGCGTCACAAGTTAGCCCTTATTACAAAGATGGTTAACCAAACCAAAAAGGATTGTGATTTCTTTAAGCTATTATTTCATGATGATGTATGTGCTTAAGTACAGGTAGCAGTAAGGTTGAAAATACCATGAAATACTTAAAATGAAAAAAAAAAAAAAAACCCACAATTTGAATCAAGAAAGGTAAATCTGGGAAGAGAAGGAGAGTCCAAAGACTTGTCTAACATGTTCAAGGACTAAATAAATATACATGGAATTTCATATACATTTAAGAATATCTCATGTATTTGGACAGTTGAAGCTTTGTTTAATAGTGTCTATGCTTTGTTGTAAAAATAATCAAGAAACGTGCATAAAATTGCTAGGATGACCCATGTCTGATATACTGTTTTCTTTTTTCTTTCTCACTGCCCTACCAATTCTTATTGCTTTTTTTTTCTGTTTGTATTCCTGATTTCTGTGTAGTGAATCAACCAGTACTTTGAAATTAAAGCATTTTTGTTTAGACTAAGCTTTTAACAGAAGAAATAATAGATATGGTGAGTTGGTTTAAATTTTACGTGAGTCATCTACAGAAATACATAAATACTATGTGCTGTCAACGCTATACACACATACACACATAAATGTATGATACGTGTGTGTGGCATAAAAGCATGTATGTGCATGTGTGTGAGAGAGAGACCGAGTTGGAACCAGTGGGACAAAGAGACACCAGAGCTACAATATCCCATACCGGAATTTTATGTAATTCTGCCATTCCTAGCACTTACCTCTGCCCCTACATCCCAGGAGGTGACCATGAGAGATAAATGTATAATTTAAAAAACAAAGCAAAGAATACTTTATTGAAAACCTGAATGAAGTAGGTTGTTAATGCTGGCTTCAAATGTAATACATATATGGTTCCACATAGATAACTGATATTTGCCAAAACTGCAGGCCTATTTGTAGTGCAGGGAAAATCAGGAAAGTTTATTGAATTAGGTTAAAAGTGTAGGTCAATTTGTTTTTAATAAAATCTACAAGTGATTTTTATCCCTCAAAGTCATATTATCTTGGAAAATACAGACTTAGCTACAAAAGAACAGATTAGTCCATTAGACATAGAAAGAATTTATTTATTGCCTAGAGCTCACAAGTATAAGCCATTCATGAATGTGGACTTTACAATTTCCCTAGAACAAATAAATATTCATCATGTTATTAAAAGGTAAAATCACCAGGATAGCATAACAATTCGAAATTTGTATGCACATAAAAATAGATCTCAAATTACATGAGGCAGAAATTGGCAGAAATGAAAGGAGAAATATATAAATTATTAAAATAATTGAAGATTTAAATATTTTCTCAATAATTGATAGATGAAGAGGAAACAAATAGCAAATCTGGTGGATCTTGAGAGGAACTATCCATCATCTTCATCTAATCAACATTTATAGGAGATAACACAGAGTAGCAACAGTATACACATTCTTTTTAGTGCAAAAAGAACATTAAACAAGATGCGATAGAAGAAAACAGTGCAAGAAATGGCAATGATAAAAATAGAAAAAAACCAAAGAAGGAAATTGATTAATAATAATAATAATAATTTTTTGATTCCTCTGAAAATTCTATCATATGCTTACTTAAAAATGATTTTTTTACTTATTTATTTTTAACTTTTCCAAATATTTATAATGCTGATATAACTTACTGATTATTCCAAAAGATTAGAAATTTATCAATCTGAATTATATAAACCACCTTTGGAAGGAAGTAGAAAAAGCTGGTAGAAAGGTCCAGGTATTTTATTTTGATCTTATAAACTATGATTCGAACCGTTGAAACTCTACATGGGCCCACAATTAAAAAAAAAAAAAGGCAAAGTAATCTGTTATGATGATATGCTAATGAAAAAATTTTTAAAAAAAATAAGATACTGTTATAGTTCAATGTAAAGAAACCATATAGTAACTTAAACAGGGAAAATATTACATAAAGAATTATTAAGTGCAACAGAGACTGGATTAAAAAATAAGTAGAGAGAACTCTAAAATTAACGTTGGAATACCAGATACAAGAAGCAGCCAGCAACCCTAGAACTGGGATAAAGAAGACAGTCTTGTTATCCCAGGGCTGCGATCCAAACCTTGTTAGAAGAGGCACAACTGTGCCTCTCTTCATATACATTTAAGAATATCTCATGTATTTGGAACACTTAAAGCTGAAGAGCAGGAAGCCACAATGGTGCTGTACCCATAAGTATTGCCATAGAATTTCTTTTTGGAACTTTCTGGAAATCTGTTTAAGGTAGTCAGGAAAGCTGTTCACCAAGCAGTATCTCACAAAACTACTCTGCTACAAAAGGAAAGGGATCTGAATCATGAAAGGAAACTACTGGTTGATGGGTGCTAGTGACCATCATGCACTAAAGGATCTGTGTACTGGAGAATCATCAAGTACTGAGGGATCCTGGTGGTACAATGAGCAGGACACTTACAGGAGCTTTCCAAACCAGCACACTGGAACCAGGAAACAAAGCTCTCTTCTCATGCTCTCTTACATGCTCTTCTGGCAAATCTCCAGTGCCTCTTGGCAAAGGAAAAAATAATTTAGGAGCCTAGATTTACTTGCACAAAGCGGATAAAAGATTTATTAGAAGCTGAGTGCCAATACATCAATAATTGATAAAGTCTACAACTTTGACTAGTCAGGCTTCATTTGCACACATTTGAACTCTGGTAAAACAACATATTTACCCTATATTTCTATTTAACAAGATTCAGCTACCCTTTTTACGAGTGAAGAAATTCCCACTCTTCCCTTCAATTGAGGATAAAAAGAATCACAAGAGCCATTGTGATCGTTAATTAATGCTATGATAACTAGAGATTAAATTGTGAAGTTAACTTTCAACAACTTGTAGATAAACCAATAGGAAGAAGGAAAAAGAAAATGGTTAGCTCATACAAATAAACACATATGTATACATATAAGAAAAAAAGAGAAAATATGCAAAGGCACTATTTTCTTGATTTCTGTATTAAGTTATAATTGCTGTCTATGGCTTTTCCTCCCTATTACCTATTCCTTGTTCCCATTGCTTTCACCCAGAACCTTAGCTTGTTATGGATATTAATCAAGCAGAATAGAGTAAATCTTTATTGCATCTTTAACTATACTTTCTTTTGGTTGCTGTAATAATCAGCTGGGTTCAAGTCATAGCCCTTCTTGCTTTTATTGGTAAAGATAACCAATTTCCCTTTGATATTCAGAGTCAGTCACTCCAACTACTAGATTAGCCTTTGTTTAGTGAAATAAGAATCTGAACACATCCAGTTGGAAGTTTTCATCTTCCAAATTAGTGGAACTGTTTTTATGTCCCTGCTATGTACTGTTTTATGTAAGGACAAATTTCCTTACTGAGATGGAATGCAAAAATTCTAAAAGATTATTTGGTATAATCGTGAGAGGAGACATTCCCACCTCAACACTATTTCCTGAACCCACATATTCCATCAGAAAACCATGATGATCTCTGGTTCAAATATAACCCTAGCCTTTTAGAGTACCAACTGGCATGGTATATGACTATTAAGGAACCTAGGGAATCTTCCAACCAGACTAGCTGCTTTCAACTGATAGAGTTATATGGTAAAGTTTATGTTAATCTCAAGCACATAAACCCATTAATGCACTTTATTTGTTGAGAAATAAGTTTCTGTATCAAACTCAGGCTATTATAAAGATTTGTCATTTTTATTTAATTTTTTAAAGAGTCACATTTTGGTTTTATTGATTTATTTTTTATCTGTTCTTATTTATTTATTTACTCTAATCTTTATTATTTCCTTTCTTCTGTTTGATGTAGATTTAGTTTCTTTTCTTTTTTTTTTCCCCATGTCCTAGGTGGGTGGTTAGGATATTAATTTAAGATTTTTTTCTTTCTTGGGCACCTGGGTGGCTCAGGGTTGAACATCTGCCTTTGGCTTAAGTTGTGATCTCAGGGTTCTGGGATTGAGTCCCGCATCAGGCTCCTTACAGACAGCCTGCTTCTTCTTTGGCCTATGTCTCTGCCTCTCTCTCTCTCTCTGTCTAATGAATAAATAAAATATTTAAAAAAAGAAAAGATTTTCTTCTTTCTTAATATATGCGCTTATCCACATAAATTTATCTCTAATTTAACTACCTACCATACTTTTTAGTATGGTATACCTTCATTTTAACTTACTTTAAAGTATTTTGTGGATTCAGGTTTATTTGTTCTTTGACCCATAGTAGGTTATTCATTTCCACATATTTGTGAGTTTTTCCAAATTTTTGTGTAAACGAGTTTGAATTTCATGCTATTTTAGGAACATATTTTTATTATTTATATACTTTTAAATGAGGCTTTTTTATGGCCTAGCATATAGTCTATCCTAGAAAATGTTCTGTGTATACATAAGAAGAATGTATATTCTGTTGTTATTGTTATTTGGTGGAGTGTTTAACAGATGTCTGCTAGGCTTCATTGATTTATGCTGTTTTCAAGCTTTATATCTTCTTGTTGATCTTCTGTCTAGTTGTTCTATCCATTACTGAATGTGAAATAGAAAAAGAAAAGTTTCCAACTATGATTGTTGAATTGTCTATTTCTGCTTTTAATTTTACCTAGTTTTTTTTGCTTTGTGCATTTGGTGTTCTGTTATTTGGTGCACATGTGTTAAAAATGTTATATCTTCCTGATGTGTTGAAACTTTAATAATTCTAGAATGTTACTCTTCATTTCTAGTAAAAAAATTTTTTTTAAGTCTATTTTATCTGATTTGCTTGGGGATGCTATTTCATGATACAACTTTTTTCATTCTTTTATTCTCCATCTATTTGTATCTTTGAATTTAAAGCATGGTACATGTTGACAGATTATAGATTTGTCTTGTTTTTTACTTTTTCTGACAATCTCTACCTTTTATTGATAGTCTCTATTGGATATGATATTATCATACATCTATTTTTAAATCATGGTTTCCTTCAATAATTCTTTGAACATAATTATAATGTCTCCTTTAAGTTTTTTTCCTATTAAATCTAATATCTGGTCACTTTCATAAGTAGTTTCTACTGCTTGCTTTTTTTTTTTTTATACTAATGAGTTCCTTAGATCTTGTGGAAATAAGCAAAACCAAACAATGAGAATAAGTGAAGACTACTTATTCAAAGCTTGCCAGAGTGAGAGAGTTGAATCTTGGCAGACACTCAAAAGCAGGAGGAAAGTAGGAAAGGTTTATGAAGTGGGAGAACTTGGCTCTTGTCTTACAGAGTCAAAAAATGAATCTCATGGAGAAATGAGAGGAGTAAAGGAATAGAAGTTTATTAAGCAAAGATACAGAGAAAGCTCTCAGAAGTGAAAGGGATCCTGACAGGGTTGCCACTGAGGGCTTTTTCAGCTTGCCTCTTATAGAAAACCTCATTAGAAAGTTGATGGACTTGGGATTTCTTGAGCCATTTTGAATGAATGACATATGATTGTTTTGAGTCTTGGTGATTACTTGGTAGATGTTAAAGGAAGATACTCCCTAGCATTTTGGGGCTAGGGGGCTGGATTTACTTCCTATCTCTGTTTTTGTTGCATCTCAATGTCCTTGGGATTTATGGGAACCTGACTCGGGGGGGCCTTCTCTTATCTTTCCCTGCCTAGCCCTATCTGTCCCTATCTCATTCATATGATAGAAAAAAGGGAAAGCTTCATGAATCCCTGATTAGAGGTTGTTGGCCTGAGGAAGGTGTAGGCTAACTAGAAATGGTGAAGTATTTTATGTTTTATGTTTAGGAGTACATATTTAATTTTCTCTGCTTGGTCCTAAATTGGAAGGAGAGACAAAAAATTAGGTAAGCTGAAAGTTTTTAATCAAGTCTTGATTATCTGGGGGTGACTGTTATATAAGTTATTGTTCGGCTTCCTGGATTATTACTGGAGATAGCAATATGAAATCTGATTTGCAGTGGGCTGGCTTTCTGGGCTATTTATTGTCAACAATGGGATTGGTTTTCTGGACAGGTTACTGAAGGACTATTTTTAATATTTGGTCTGGCCTTTGTCCATTTGTATATTCAGTCTCTGAATCTGTAATTGTAGTTTTTCACTGAATTTGGGGAAGTGTTAGCCATTATCTCTTCAATATTTTTCTACCTATTTTTTTCTTTCCATTTCTCAGAAACTCCAATTAAGCATATGTTAGATAATATAGCCTTACTGGTAGCTGCAACTATATTTAATTTTTAAAGTCCCTTTTTTTTCTCAATTTTCTTTCAGATTTGATAATATCTTATAGATCCATACTCTTTTTTTTAACCTTTTCTTTTACCTTCTTTAATGTGCAGTAAAACCTATCCTGTACATTTCATTTTAAATATATTTTTTGTTCTAAAATTTAGAGTTGGCATTTGTATAACGCTTATTTCTTTGCTGAATTTGCTTATTGTTCTCAAACTTTCCTTTATATTTTTGATCACATTTTTAATACTGATTTAATGCCTTTTTTTTTCCTCTACTAATTCCAAAATCCTGACTTATTTCAGGGTCAGCTCTCTTTTGGATTGTTCTCTTGACTAGGGGCCACGTTTTTCTTTTATTCATATATACAATATTTTAAAATCATATACTAGCCATATTCAATGATACATTGGAGCTTGTGACTTTTTTTTTTTTTTTTATTCTTGCTATTGCAGACAAATAACTAGACGGGAACCAGTTTCCAAACTCTACTCTTGAGTTTGGAGACAACCAAAAAGCTCTCCTTAGTTCTTCCATTTTTTTTGGTTTTAGTTTCTACTAAACTATTTTCATAAAGTGTCAATTTAGTTGTAAGTAAAAAACCTACACCTGAGTTAATAGCACACATTTTTAAAGCCTGATTCTGTGCCTCCTCCTTTCTTGAATATCATATCTCATTTTCTAGACACTTTCAAACTCTGGTCAATAATTTGGGTTTTTTTGTTGAAATATTATGCTGACCTGACTTGAGGAGTGCCCTCAAGTGAAAACCATTACAAATGCAAATCTTAAAAAAATGCAGTTTTGTTTCTAGTGAGGATTCCCTGTCCCCCTCCTTTACCTTTTTGCTTTATTATCAGTGAGAGTTAATGCAAGTTAGTTGGCCATTGTACTCAAGTAATTCTGAAAAGAACAAATTATCTTTTGGATTCAATTTTTTAACCTCTATCCTGCAAAATTAAGTCAAGAGAGTGTGGAAAAAAAGTTTTTGATGATTTTTACTTTGACCCTAGTGACTGCAAATGTCATGTGTAATTTATAACAGGAAAATTTTTGGATAATTGAATCAAATGCTCAAGGAATAATCTTATAAATCTATTTTGGAAATAATGAGTAATTGACACATATATGCAAATAAACATATATGTTTTAAATATTTGAAAATATTTCCTTTAACATGAATTGTTCTAATGAATTATGCTAATAGAGGTATCTTTATTTTTCAGAATTTTTGCTACTACCAAGGGTATATTGAAGGTTATCCAAATTCTATGGCCATCGTTAGCACATGTTCTGGACTCAGGTTCGTTATATAATTTTATGATTACAAAGTAGAACCGTGTTTTAGAAATTTTTAATTTTTTAATTTTTAATTTTTTATTTATTTTTTATTTTTTATTTTTTTAGGGAGAGAGCAGAAGTGGGGAGGAGCAGAGGGAGAAGGCTGAGCATGAAGCCTGCCACAGGGGGCTCCATCTCATGACCCTGAGACCATGACCTGATCGAAAACCAAGAGTCAATTGCTTAACAGACTGAGCCACCCAAGGGCCCCCCAAATTTTTAAATTCTTAAAAATTATATTCAGGAGTTTTAAAGTGAGGCATGGCTTATTGTAGAAAACTGTCAGTGGAAAAGCATAATATGCAAATTCTTGTTATGTCTCCTACTCAATCTTGAATTGAGATTTTTGATATATTTGTAAACTATAAAATATTAATGGCTAAATGAATACCAATTATGTTACAATTCTTGCCATTCAGTGAGTTTGTGGACATTCAGTAACTCTTTCCTACTTTACCATCTAAGACTGACTCAAAATAATCTACATACTATTAAACTCATTCACTGTCATTTTCTTATTTATTTATTGTATTGACTTTAAAAATGCATTATTTTATTTATTTACTTATTTTTTGATATTTGTAGGGGCTTACTACAGTTTGAAAATGTAAGTTATGGTATTGAGCCCTTGGAGCCTTCAATTGGTTTTGAACATGTGGTTTATCAAGTAAAACATAAGAATAAAGGTGTTTCTTTATATGCTGAGAAGGATATTGAGTCAAGAGAAATGTCCCATAAAATACAAAGTATAGAGGTAGGTGATTGAGTAAACTATATGATTACTATGCAGCAATATAAACAATGTATTTTTCTAATGTACAAATTATTTACATTAACATACATTACAGACTGGATAGATAGATAGATATACCAGAAACTTCATGACCTCTATTGTAAGCCTTAAAACTAGTATTCAATTTATTAGAACTACAACCTGGCATTTTCCACTGTTAGTAGCATGTTTTCTTGTGATCTAGATCTTTATTGTCTGCAGATGCACTCCTTTCTCCATATTTATTATGCCAAAATTTTGATATAATTAACACAAAAGCAATTCACATAAATATTGAAGATACATATCCAGGGTCCTGAAGAGAGTCACCAGCATCTTTAAAGGCGACAGCCTCATGAGAGACCATTACATTTTCCTCAAGAAAGACAGGGTTAATCTTCTTATACAGGAATGGAGAGATTGCTTCTACTAGAAAAGAAGATTCATCAGAATTTAGGGGTTCAGTGAACTCGAGCTTCATCAGAGTCTTCCCATATGTTTTTATTCCAATTTTCAAGATCTTATTCCTTCCCAATTATGTCCACATTTTAATAGTAGACACATGTAACATTGGAAATTCAATTTGCATAATATTTCATCCATTCATATAAATGAGATTGAGTTTTGTTTTCAACAATCTCAGCTCAGCAAATACAGTAGTTAAGGATTTCTTTCAGGGCAGACATTTCTACAGAGAAACATAACCAACAAAATGCATGTAATATATGTATGATTGGATGAGGTCCAATCATTTTGAAGGGTAATCTGCTTTACTCAAAGTCCCCCAATAAAAATGTTTATCTTCAAAACTACCTTCACAGAAACATCTAGAATAATGTCTAACTACAAATCAGGGCATTGTAGCCCAATCAAGTTGACAGATAAAACTATCCACCACACCAGAGTTAGAAAAATCATTACTATATTTCTTCTAAAACTTTTATTATTCAATCTCTTACATTTTAATATATGATACATTTTAAGTCAATTTTTTGAATGGAATCAGATAGAGTTCTAAATTCATCATTTTTTATTTGGAATCTAGTTTTCCCAAAAAATTTTTTTATTGAAAAAAATATACGTTGTTCCACTGAATTTTCATTTTTTTTTTCACCCAAAGGACAGTTGATCATAAATGTTTGGAATTATTTCTGCACTTGCAGTTATGTTTCATTGATCTTTATGTCTATTCATATACCAGAACCACATTTTATTTTTTTTTAACCACTATACCTTTGAAGTATGCTTTGGAATTAGTAGATGTACACTCTTCAGGGATGCTCTTTTATGAAACTGTTTGGCTACTTTGGGTAGTATTCATTTCCAAATAAATTTAAAATTTTATTTATTTTAATTCCCTTAAAAAGCCAGATGGGATTTTGTTGATTTTGTAGATTTCTCTGGGAAATATTGCCATTTAACAATATTAATTCTTTCTATCTGTGAACATTGAGTAGCCTTTGGCTATTAGGTTTTAATTTCTTTTGCAATGTTTTATACAGTTTAGTCTTCAAGTTGTCATCAAAATTTCTTTTGTGAAATTTATCTCTACATTTTTTATTGAAATACTATTGCACACTTAATTTTTATTGCAAACTTCTTCTTTTGCAATTAAGATGCCTTCCATTTATTTTTAATTGCTAAATTGCCCTGGTTAGCACATCAAGTATAATGTTGAATTAGTGAGAAGAGATATCTTTGTCTTTTTCCAATCTTAGGAGGAAAGGATTCAGTCCATTGCCATTAAGTTTGATATGGATGGTGAAATAAAATAAAAACTCTCTAGAACTTTTTACTCACTTTACTCCCTGATAAAACTCTCCAGTTTTCCATTCTATCCCACTTTTTCTGACTTTTCCTTATGCATTCACATTTTAGATACTGATATTTTTCATGTTATATCTCAGGTTTTCATTTGTTTGTCATGTATTTTTCCATTGATTTATCTACTGTGATTTACAGATCTGCCACTCTCTTTCAAGTTTTTTTCTTGAGTAATCCCAAGATAAAATATACAAACACACATTATCTATCTACCTACTTATCTATCTACCTATATCTATCTATCATTTATGTATCTATCATCACTTATCTTCATGTCCCATCTTACTCCCTGAATATTTGTATTAATGACCTTTGACAATTTTTAAACTTAAATCTTTAACCTATCCATGTTGCAATTAGATCATCAGGTAGTATTATGTGATTTTCTTGCTTAGATATAATTCTTTAGCATTTACTTGACTAAAGGAAACTTTCCTGCATTTGGAGATATCTTTATATAACATATATCTAAGCAAATTGTCTCTGTATATGGCTACTTTCTCTTATTAAATAAAATGGCTTTAGAGGTCTTTTGAAATCAAATATCTACTCACTTTTCCAACACACACAATTCCTGGCATTATTTTATGCATTTTTGTCTTAAATTTTTATTTGTTTAGGATGAACTGTGTATTTTTTCTGCATACAAGCTTATTGCTCAGTAAATGAATAAATTATTATTAACTGAATATTACCAATCCCAATCTCAAGTATGACAATGATCAAAAATTAATTCAGGGTATGTTAAGCAACACTAATATTCATTAAAACAAAACAAAACAAAACAAAACAAAAACAGATTTGAATCTTTCAATCCATTAATACATTATTTTTCTCAATTAATTTAAATGTTTATTTTATTTTTATCCTCCAGTAAAATAGTGTTATTTTCTTGTTTAGGGACTTTAATAAAAGGATAGAATCCTATATGCAAGACTGTTATGCAAAATTTAGTGCTTAATTTTGGAAGAAATGACAAGAAAGCAGTAAACCATAAGGGGATTTCATCAGCATTTTTTATTTTTATTTTTATTTTTTAAATTTTTTAAAAAATGTATTTATGATAGGCACACAGTGAGAGAGAGAGAGGCAGGGACACAGGGGGAGGAAGAAGCAGGCTCCATGCACCGGGAGCCCGACGTGGGATTCGATCCCAGGTCTCCAGGATCGCAGCCTGGGCCAAAGGCAGGCGCTAAACCACTGCGCCACCCAGGGATCCCTCATCAGCATTTTTGAAATGAAACCCTCAAATCTCCAAAAGTTGGGCTAAGAAAGAATTTTAAAGTGAGGGGGGGAAAATGAGTAATCAATCCTAAAGTTTTCTATCTGACCTTTCTCAACTTTTCTTTTTCCTTTAAATTACTAAAATCATCACTCTTTTCATCTTTATTAAATCCCCAGATTTGTTGTTCCCTCCTTAATTATTCTCTTTCTATGTTAAAGAAAAACAGTTTAAAATGCAATGGTTTTGAACTTTCAAAGGATTAAATATCAGTGTAAAGAAGAAAAAATGCAGACACTAAAATAAACATGACAAAATTTTCCTCAATTTCTGATATTTGATTATCCTTTTCTGCTTCCAAATATTTTTCAGTGCATATAGACGATATGCTATTTTAGTAACAAAATATTTTGAATTTTCCACACTTATAGTCTCAAAGTGCTTGCAGCATCTGTCTCACATGTGCGTTCCTCCTTCATGAAAAATAATGATGAATAAAAGTAACATTTTATTAATAGTAATTATAACAATTATTACTTTGTCCTCATTTTGGGAAAACAATCTAAGTCACATAAATGATAAGCAAGATTTGAAATACCGTTAGGCTTCACATTTATGCCTAATTTAACTACTATGATCTAAGTGGATCACATCATACTCAGAATATACATCTTGAAATATCTGTGATCTGATTTAAGAAAGTTTGTCATTTTAATTATTTGTTGGCGAACATTTTTTTAAAATTATTTGGCTAACGTTTTTCTGAAGTAAATTATACAAAAATTACTTTATCTTTCAAATGATATCTCATTCTTTTAGATAGAGATGTGTCCTCACTCCTTTGGGGTATAGGAAAAAAAAAGAGGACCACACGCTACAGTATAATAGAATTTTTAAGCTAATTAAACACACATATTTTGTAATGGAAAGTCAATAGAAAAGTTTCTTTAGAGAAAATAATATGAATAGCCCAGTACCAATGAGAAGTTGCCCACTGGAAGTAATGGAAAGCTTTTCTTGAGTAAATTGAATATTTGATCAAATGCAAAAGAAGTGACAAAGGCAAAATTTCTGAAAATGATTCAATGATAGCAAGTTTTGATTATATTATCTAATTCTTTTTTTATATATAAAAGTATATTTTGTGACACTGAATTCATGAGGTAATGATATATATTAAAATATTTAAGTAATACTTCTATTTTGATATAAAATTTTTGTTTTTTTTCAGCCACTTTCTGAGTTCTCTCAGTATATAGAAATGCATGTTGTAGTTGAAAAGAATTTGGTAAGTATATTTTGATTTATTTGTTTTATGTCCATTTATATTAGCAATGAAGGTTTATAAGAAATTGGAATAAATTTTTAAGAAATGACAATAAATGACTACTTTTGCTTTATATCTGTTTTAATGTATTTTAAATTATTAGTATTGTTAATAAGTTGGAAATCAAATCTCTATCAATTTATTCTTAGTTTTACATAATTGACGTAAATTAAAACCATTGCTACCTTTAGAATAGTTTCTTAGTAATTTTTATTTATCCCTCTCATCTTCCTAATGCTTGGAAATGTCTAATTATTTTACTATCTCCATAGTTTTGTTTTTTTCAGAATGTCATATAATTGAAAATTAGACTATGTAGCCATTACAAACTATTTTCCTCACCTTAGTATATGTTTTTAACTTTACTCCATGCCTTTTCATGGCTTAATAGTTCATTTCTTTTCAGCACTGAATAAAATTCTATTGTCTGAATATACCACAATTTATTTATTCACTCAGCTACTGAAGGATATCTTGGTTGTTTACAAGTTTTGAAAATTGTGAACCAAACTGCTAAAAACATCCATGTTCAGGTCTTTGTGTGGGCATAAGTTCTGACTCCTCTGGGTAAATACCAAGGAGTATTATTGCTAGATCATATGGTAAGAGTTTGTTCCATTTTGTAAGAGACTGCTAGACTTTCTTCTAAAGTGAATGTACCATTTTGCATAAATGCAAAATGCACTTTAAATATGTCATCCCATTGTCTTCTGACCTCTGAGGTTTCTTCTTTTTTTTTTTTTTCATTTTTTTCTCTTCCTTCTCTTCTCTTCTCTTCTCTTCTCTTCTCTTCTCTTCTCTTCTCTTCTCTTCTCTTCTCTTCTCTTCTCTTCTCTTCTCTCTCATTTTTATCCTCCAGTAAAACAGTGTTATTTTCTTGTTTAGGGACTCTCTATAGGAGATATGAATCTCCTATAGGAGAATCTCTATAGATAGAATCTCTATAGGAGATATGTGATATCTCCTCCCTCTCCTCTCCCCTCCCCTCCCCTCCCCCCCCTCTTCTCCTCTCCTCTTCTTTTCAAGAGAGACACAGAGGGAATAGGGAAAGGAGCAATGAGACAATCTTAAGCAGACTCCACATTTAACATGGAGCCTGATCCGGGGCTTGATCTCACAACCCTGAGGCCATGACCTGAGCTGAAATCAAGAGTCCAATACTTAACTGACTGAGCCACACAGTTGTCCCTGGTGTCTGAGATTTCTGATGAAAAATTGACTGATAATTTATTATTACTTCTCTCTTGCTGCTTTCAATATTCTATATTTATCTTAACTTTGATAGTTTGGTTGTAATGTCTTTGATTATAAAGTGTATTGATGTGATGCCCTTTGGATTTATCCTTCTTATTGTTGTTGAGCTTCCAGGATTTATAGTTTCATGTGTTTCATCAAATTTGGGAAGTTTTTGGCCATTGTTTCTTCAAAAAACTTCTTTATTAGGGACTTCCATAATTCATATATTGTTCTGCACAATAGTATCTTATAATTATTTTTTTTCTCTCTGATTCTTAGACTCAGTAATTTCAATTATTCTATTCTTGAGTCCGCTGATTCTTATGTCTCTTCAAATCTACTTTTGAACCATTCTAATGAATTTCAATTCACTTATTGCATTATTCAACTCCAGAATTTGTTTCATTTCTTTTTATAATTTCTCTATCTTTATTATTCTCATTTTGTTCATAAATCATGTTCCATTTCCTGAATTTCCTTAGTTCTTTCTTTTCTCTTAGCTGTTTCAGCATATTTTGTTATCCTTTTATGAACGTTTTAATTAAATTACAGTTAGTTAACATACAGTATAATATTAATTTCAGGTGTAAAATATAGTAATTTGGCACTTGCTTTCAATACCTAGTGCTCATCACAAGTGTCCTCCTTAATCCTCATCACCTATTTCAACCATTCTCCCACCTACCTCTCATCTGGTAACCGTTAGTTTGTTCTCTATAGTTAAGATCTGTTTATTTATTTGTTTGTTTGTTTATTTAGGCCTCTTTCTTTCTTCCCCCTCTTTGCTTATTTATTTTGTAAATTCCACATATGAGTGACATCATATGGTATTTGTTTTTCTCTGACTATTTCACTTAGCATAATGCTCTCTAGCTCCAACCATGTCGTTGCAAACGGCAAGATATCATTCTTTTTTATGGATGAGTAATATTCCATTATATATAATATATATAATATATATATACCTCTGATATGTGATATCTATCTATCTATCTATCTATCTATCTATCTATCGACATTGGCCACAGCGATAGATATATCTGAGATATATCTCAGATAGATACATATATCACATGTGATATATATATATATATATAATATATATATATATCTCACATCTTCTTTATTCATTTATCAGTCGATGAAGTCTTGGGCTGTTTCCATATTTCAGCTATTGTAGATAATGCTGCTATACATGTTGGAGTTTATGTATCCTTTATAATTAGTATTTTTGTATACTATGGATAAATCCTAGTGGTGTAATTGCTGGATTATAGGATATTTCTATTTTTGACTTTTTGAGGAAACTCCATGCTGTTTTCCAGAATGATACACTAATTTGCATTTTCACAAACAGTGCAAGAGGGTTCTCTTTTGTCCACATCCTCACCAACACCTGCTACTTCTTGTGTTGTGGATTCTAGCCATTCTGACAACTGTGAGGTGATATTTCATTGCAGTTTTGATTTGTATTTCCCTGATAATGAATGATGTAGAGCATTCATGTATATGTTAGCCATCTGTATGTCTTCTTGGAAAAAATGTTGATGTTTTTCACCCATTTTTAAATTGGATTATTGATTTTTTTGGTATTGAATTTTATACCTTCTTTATATATTTTGAGTACTAACCTTTATCCAGTTACATTATTTAAAAATATCTTTTCCTATTCTTAGGCTGCCTTTTAGTTTTGCTAATTGTTTCCTTTGCTGTGCAGAAGTTTTTATTTTGATGAAATCTCAATGTTTTATTTTTTCTTGTTTCCCTTGCCTCAGGATGCTATATCTAAAAGGAAGTCACTGTGGCCAATGTCAGAGAAGTTACTGCCTGTGTTCTCTAGTATTTTCACGACTTCAAGTCCCACATTTTGGTGTTTCATCCACTTTGAATTTACTTTTGTGCGTGGTATAAGAAAGTGGTCCAGTTTCATTATTTGCATGTTGCTATCCTGTTTTCCTAATACCATTTGTTGAAGAGACTGTCTTTTTTCCTTGGATATTCTTTCTTGCTTTGACAAAGATTAATTGACCATGTAGTTTTGAGTTCATTTCTGAGTTTCCTATTCTGTTTTACTGATCTATGTGTCTATTTTTGTGCCAGTACCATATCGTTTTGATCACTCCAGCTTTGTAACATAAAGATGTGATTATGATGCTGGAAACATGATGTCTTCAGATTTACTCTTCATTATTGTTTTGGTTATTCAGGGTCTCTATGGTTTCATACAAATTTTAGGATTTTTTTGTTCTATTTCTGTGAAAAATGTTGGTATTTTGATAAGGATTACTTAAATGTGCAGATTGCTTTGGGTACTATAGACATTTTAACAGTATTTGTTCTTTCAATCCATGAGTCATGGAACATATTTTCATTTCTCTTCAGTTTCTTTTCTTAGTTTTTGATAGTTTTCAGAGTACAGGTCTTTAACTTTTTTGGTTAGTTGATTCCTTGGTATCTTGTAGTTTTTGGTGCAATTGTAAATGGGATTAATTCCTTAGTTTCTCTTTCTGCTGTGTCATTATTGGTGTATAGGAATGCACAAATATCTGTACGTTAATTTCATATCCTGCAACTTTACTAACTTTGTGTATT
The DNA here is from genome assembly GCF_003254725.2 of Canis lupus dingo. Lineage (NCBI taxonomy): Eukaryota > Metazoa > Chordata > Mammalia > Carnivora > Canidae > Canis > Canis lupus. The sequence goes on along the minus strand of NC_064258.1, from coordinate 26,860,916 downwards.
AGTTTTAGCAATTTTTTGGTAGAGTCTTTTAGGTTTTTCATATAGAGTATCATGTCATCTGAAAATAGTGAAAGTTTGATCTCTCCCTTGCTGATTTGGATGTATTTCATTTCTTTTTGTTGTCTGATCGGTGTAGTTACAATTTCCAGAACTATATTAAATAACAATGATGAGAGTGTACATCCCTGTCTTGTTCCTGACCATAGAGGAAAAATTCTGTTTTTCCCACTGAAGATGATGTTAGTTATGAATTTTTCATAAATTGTCTTGATTATGTTGAGGTATGTTCCCTCTCAGCCTACTATGTTGAGGGTTTTTGTCATGAATGGCTGTTGTACTTGTCAGGTACTTTTTCTGCATCTATTGAAATAACCATGGTTTTTATCCTTTCTTTTATTAATGTGTCATATCACATAGATTGATTTGTGCTTATTGAGTCACCCTGGCAACCCAAGAATGAATCTTACTTGATTGGTGGATGACTTTTTTACTATGTTGTTGGATTCAATTTGCTACTATTTTATTGAGAATTTTTGCATCAATATTCTTCAGTGATACTGGCCTATAGTTCTCTTTTTTAGTGGAGTCTTAATCTGGTGTTGGTATTAGGGTAATGCTGGTATCATAGAATGAGTTTGAAAGTTTTCCTTCCTCTTCTATTTGTTGGAGTAGTTTGAGAATAGGCATGAGCTCTTCTTTAAATGTTTGGTAGAATTTGCCTGTGGAGCTATCTGGCCCTGGACTTTTGTTTGTTTGGAGTTTGTTTTTTTTTTATTACTGATTCAATATCTTTGCTAGTTATTGGTCTGCTTAAGTTTTCTATTTCTCCTATTTCTGTTTTGAAAGTCTATATATTTCTAGCAATTTATACAGGTTGACCAATTTTTTGGTATATTTTTTAATGATATTTTCCTATAATTATATTTCTGTGGTAATTGTTGTTATTTCTCCTCTCTCATTTGTAATTTTATTTGGGTCCTTTCTCTTTTCGATAAGCCTGGCTTTAAGTTTATCAATTTTATTTATTTATTTTTTTTAAAAGCTAGCTCCTGATTTCATTGATCTATTGTGTTTTGTTTTTCTTAGTTTCTATATCATTCTTCTGCTGGATTAGGCTTCACTTGTTGTTCTTTCTCTAGCTCTTTTGAATGTAGGTCTAGGTTGTTTATTTGAGATTTTTCTTGCTTCTTGGAATAGGCCTGTATTACTATATATTTTTCTCTTGTATCTCAAAGGTTTTCGACTGTGGTATTTTCATTTTTATTTGTTTCCATGTACATATATACTCTATGTATACATGTATATATGTACATATGTATATATATATGTATATATGTATATACTGCATATATATATATATATATATATATATATATATATATATATAAAATTTCTTCTTATATTTCCTGGTTGGCCCATTTATTGTTTAGTAGCATGTTGTTTAACCTCCATGTATTTGTGGTTTTTCTAAATTTTGTAGTTTAACTGACTTCCAAGTTTCATAGCATTGTGGTCAAAAAAGGTGCATGGTATTATTTCAGTCTTTTCGTATTTGAGGGGGCCTGATTTGTTATCTAATATATGATCTATTCTTGAGAATGTTCTATGTGCACTTAAAAAGAATTTATATTCTGCTGTTTTAGGATGGAATATCCTGAATATATCTATTAAGTCTATCTGTTCCAGTGTGCTATTCAAAGCCATTTTTCATTGTTGATTTTATGTTTAGATGATCTGCCTATTGATATAAGTAATAGGTTAATGTCTCATACTATTTTTATCAATGAGTTCCTTTATATTTGTTTTTAATTTTTACATATTTGGGTGCTCCCATGTTGGGGCATAAGTATTTACAATTGTTACATCTTCATGTTGGATTGTCCCCCTTATGATTATTTAGTGCCCTTTATCTCTTGTTAAAGACTTTGTTTTAGAGTCTAGTTTATCCCATGTAAATATTACTGTTTTGGGTTTCTTTTGACATCCATTTATATCAAGTACGTTTCTCCATCCTTTCACTTTCAATCTGCAGATGTAGTAGGTCTAAAATGAGTCTCTTGTAGGCAGTTTAAAAATGTTGGTTATTACTGGTTTTCCCCCTTTGTTTCTATTTTTAAGCCAGGTTTCCTAGGTTTTGTTGTTTTGTTTTGTATGTATAATATGGTCAGCATATTTTAGTGGTCAGCTAGTCAATGATGAGTCAAAGGTTATCTTTCAACAACTGAGCAGTAAGTCTTCTATCTGGGATTTATCTGTGGATGGGGGATAGTATTCAATATTTACGTAGTCTTCCAAGTCAGGGAGGTTTTAATTTTGTATCAGGATGTTCACATGTGTCTTCTGCTAGTAAGTAATGTCTCCAGTTTGTTTATACATGATCTTGTGGATATCTTGGATTCTTATATTGTCTTTCCTGAGCCTGAATGATATCTTGTGTATTTATGGAATATTCCAGACTACCAAAGATATATGAATCAACATATACGTTGTATACGATGGCTGTTGTATTCCCTCCACCTCCATGTTAGTCTTTGGATTGTTTTTTGAAACAATGAGAATCACATCCTGAGATTAGCTGTAATAATGACTTTTGATGTTCAATCGATACAGAGATTACTATTGTTTTTGACGATGTATCTAGGCATGCATTCAGGGCATTTTGCCCTTGCTCTGCTCCATATCAACTCATCTTCTTCTAGAAGGGAAGCTGCTCGCTTATATGTCTTGACCTAGCATGGCAGAATTACTATACAGAAGAACTTGAGATGGTGATGGGAACAGCCTCAAGTAAATAAAATGCAACAGATTCTTACTACTCTCTCCATAATATTAGAAGTTTTTATTTAATAAATGCTTCTTGTTTTTTGTATGTGGTCAATTTCAAGAATCTTGAAATTTTTTTTTTTTTTGAAAATTTTGTTTTATCATTGCTTATTGTGGAAAGGATTTAGGATTTACAGAGCTCATCATTTTACCATCTCAGAAGTTCTGCTGCCTGTAATTATTTTTTAATCCCCGAGAAGTTTATGAATTTTCTTCCTATAGATTTCACACATTTGTTAGGCATTTTATTTCATTATTTCCATAAATTAGATATTTTTGTATATTTTTTTCTTGTAATTTAAAGTCTTTTTTGGGGGGGGGTGCAGAGGGAAGGGAGAGGGAGAATTTCAAGTAGGCTCCACAATCATGACTTGAGCCTGAAACCAAAAGTCAGATGTCTAACCAGCTGAGCCACCCAGGCACCTCCAAAGATTCTTTTTTTTTTTTTTAAAAGGAGAATGGATACTGATTTATTTCCACAATTGATACAAATTTTTAAAATATACAGAATAGTATATATTTGAATAGTACATAAATATGAAGATACAAAACTGTATATAAGAATTATAAAACTCAAACTCATGATAGGGTACGTAGAAAAGATAATGGGAACATAGATTTCCTCTATACCTATAATATTACATAGTTTTTCCTTTTTTATTTGATAATATTTAGTCATCTAAGTGTTTATGAAATTATTATTTTTTAGTTCTTGCTCTCTTTCTGAAATACTTCTTGGAGAAATTCTATATTCATAAATTTTTAGAAATTTAATATTGAACACTGGAGAATGTAACTTTAATCACTACATTTTTTAAATTAAAAATCCAAAATATTATACACAATTGACATGGGAATTGGATCAAATTTTTAAAACTGTGTTTAACTAAATGGGCAAACAGATTTAAGAAATTCAAAGGAGGGACGCCTGGGTGGCTCAGCGGTTGAGTGTCTGCCTTTGGCTCAGGGCAAGATCCTGGGGTCCAGGGATCAAGTCCCACATCGGGCTCCCTGCATAGAGCCTGCCTCTGCCTCTCTCTCTCTGTGTCTCTCATGAATAAATAAACAAAATCTTAAAAAAAAATTCAAAGTAAAAAATATTAAAGATTAACCACCCTAACCAGTGAATACTCAAAATGGGATAAAGTAGTTAATGGGTGATGTTTCAGAAAAATCTACTTATGTATAAAAAAGAAGTCACTGGTGTTTGAGTATGCAAGTAGTTTTCCAGTTCATTGTTCTTGGTGGCCTTTCTGTAAAAATACAGGCATACCCTGTTTTTTGTGCTTCTCAGATACTGCATTTTTTACATATTGAAAATCTGTGGCAATGCTGTATCAAGCAAATCTATCAGAGCCAGTTTTCCAACAGAATTTGCTCATTTTGTGTCTCTGGATCACATTTGGTAATTTTCTCAATATTTCAAACTGAAATTACTAGATTTGAATTGCAACAATCTCATGATAAAACTTTAACAGAAGAGGACTTTCTCACTGGTGAGCAAAGAAAGTGATTCTTCGGATGGAAGGTACTCCTGGTGAAGATGGTGTGAAGACTGCTTGGCTTTTGGAGTAGCTTTAATTGTCCATATACAATCAACTGCTTGGCCAGGTTTTGTTTTTTCTTCTTGTTCTACTTGACTAGAACGCACTATTCCATCAGCTCCCAGGAGCTCAAACTGGCAATCTGGGATGGATTTAAAATACCTCCTAGGTGAGTAAAGTCTGGATCTGGAATAAATGAATATTTTGCTCAAAATTCCAGTCCTTCAAGTTCTTCATCAGAACTAAACTTAATCCACATGAATCTCCCTGTTGATCTAATTAGTGGAGGGCTTTTCACACCACAGTAACGATCTGTAAGTGGAGAGAAACCAAATGGCCTATCTCGAACCTCCAAGTGGTCAAACCGACATTCAAATGATGGTTCTATATAATAATGTTCGTCAAAGGTCAACTCTATTCTTTGACATGGAGCCGCTTCCAAAATGTAGATACACTCCTTTGTATCTTGGTTTGGCGGATAAGAGCCAGGATAATTTGGTGAAGCAAAATGACCTCCATTGCTGGTTCAAACCCAAATGCCACACTGGGTTGCAGGAATATGCTTGATTCCAATATTTTGTCCATCCTGGGTCTTTTGGGCCACAACAATCCCTTCGACTACAAGTGCTGTTATTAACAACACTTTGAGGACTGCGCACAGCTGCTCCAGGGCCAGCAGCCAGGCGGCCAGGCGCGCTGGCGCAAGGGGCAGCGCCCGCACCGGCAGCTCCCAAGTGGTGGGCGCGGGCAGCCCAGGCTCATTAAAGCCGGGAGCTGCACCTCCAAAGATTCTTGAATCCTTTTTTTTTTTTTTTTTTTTTGTATATCAGTTTGCTTTTTCTGTATAATAAGGTACTCCAAAATTTAGTGGTTCAAAAAAAAAAAAAAAAAAAAGCCACCCAACTATTCATTTAACTCACAGTTTTAAAATTTATTCTGATTTTCTCTTACTGGCTGGCATCACTCATGTATCTTCAGTAAGGTTGAATTTTGCTTGGGTTGACTGGTCCAAGGATGTCTCAGCTAGCATATCTTATCTCTGCTCCACTTGGTGTCTCATCAGTCTGCAAATAGGCCTATAATTTGTCTTTTTTTTTTTTTTTGAGGGGTTGTTTGCATGCTATTAGCATTGATAGGGTCCTTCAAAACAGCAACATTCACTTTGTAAGTGGCTTATAAGCTTCTCCTTACATCATGATTGCTAAAACATCCAAAAAGAGCAACAATGTCCAGCCTCTAATTCAAGGGGTAGGAAAATATACTTTAATACACTACAAAGTAACATCATACAGGAATGGAAAGAATATAAATAAAGTTTTGCATTTTCCTTGCTTTTTTTTCCTAAAAAGTTTAACACTTTGGTCACTCTCTACTTTCCAATAATACTCGTATCATAATTTTACATGAATGTTCATTTCAATTCCCATACTTTTCAATTCCTTGACTTTACTACTTCAGTAGTACTATTCATCAGCCTGCTTCAACCACCAGCTGCCATGATTATACATTATAATTGATGACTACTATAATATCATTTCTCCATATTTTTATATTCAAGCATTACAGTCTTTGACTTCCATTTTTTTGGGGTATTTCTCTTTCCTCATTTCCAGTCTTGCATATTTTATGCCACCAAGACTTTCATCATTGATTCTATCACTTTTGCATTGGCCTTCACCATGTAATCAACCTTTCCCATATAAACCATGTATCCTATGGTTCCTTATTATTGTCACTCCTTTGCAAACATCTTCAACCCACTTGCCATTTTTTCCTTTAATTATCTTCCTGGAAAAGCCTCACACCTGGTTAAATTGAAGTCTAGAAAAAATCTGTTTATAACTAGAAAGAATACACCATAATAGGGAATGCTCTCACTTTAATCTCATACATGTCCAAACTTCACTGTGCTTTTCCACTTTTTACTGGTTACCTTACAGACTCATATTTTACTAATAAAATAGAACAAATCAGGAAGAAACCCCACAAACTTTAGTCTTTATCAAATACTGAACTTGGATATATAATCATATTCTCTACTTTCCTTGATGTTAGTATGGATGAAATGGTGCTCCAATCTAATATGAGAACTCTGATTGTGTACATTAACACTCACTCATTGAAGGATGTGACACTAAAAAATCCAGCCCACATCATCAATTTTCATAAAAAAAATAAGTGTTATTCTGTGTTAAAAACAAAACAACAGTCTCCCTTCTCTTAGGTAACACAGCAATATTTTTCTTTTATTTATAACACTTCTTGAAAGACTTGTTTGTACTTACTGAACACCATTCCTCTCTTAATATTCTCTCTTAACCTGTCCAATCTCATTTTTTAAATTTCTATTTCTATTCTCCAAATTAACTTAATGTAAAATTTACTTCCATCTTTCTAAATTAATTATCTCCTTCAAAGAGCTAATCCAACTCAATTTATGAGCATAGTTCGAAGCAGTTAAATATGCCAGTATATTCAGAGATTGTCTTCTTAAAATTCTTTGATAAACTGGGTTTCAGGGATAGGAATTTTCAAGTTGAGGCTTATCAGAAGATCTCTTTGTGTTCTTTGGTTAAGCATAGATGTCTATATGTGTGTATCTTTCCTTTTGGAAAGGCAAAATTAAAGGTGTCTCGAGAGTTAATTGAAGAAATAAAAAAACAACATTGCATTTGAACTCCCTTTTTGGGAAATGCTTCTTACCTGTTGTCCTGTTTAGAAATCCTGTAATATAACCTTAAAAGAAAATAAACCTCCCAGTCTTAAGTTATAGTGGAGAGATGCAGTCACTGAACTCATTGAAGAGCAAAAGGAGCTATGTAACTGCTTCAGTTTTATTGTTGTTTTTAACTTTATTGAGATATAATTTATACTTCAGAAGGTCTATTTGAAGTGTATGATTAATGAGTTTTAGTATATTTGCAGAGCTGTACAGTGTGCACAGTAATCTAATTTTAGAACATTCTCATCACTCTACAAAATGACTTTATATCCATTAGCAGTCACTCCCTGCTTTCCTACCTTGAAGACTTAAGCAATCATATGCTTTTTTTTTTTTTTTTTGGTTTAAGGACATTTCATATAAATGGTATCATACAATATGTAACCTTTTATTTCTGCTCTTTTAATTTATCATATTTTCAGGTTCATACAATTTATAGCATGTATTAACACTGTAGTAATTTTTATCGCCAAATATCCCATCATATAGATGAATCACATTTGTTTGCCCATTTGTTAGACATTGTTTTTTTGCTTTCTTAATATTACAAATAATACTAATTTATGTATAAGGTTTTCTGTGGACATATACTTTCACTTCTATTGAGTGGATGCAAAAGATGAAAATTGCTGGGTTATATGGTAAGTTTATGTTTCAGATTTTGATGAACTGGAAAAAAATGGTTTTAAAAAGTGGTTGCTCTATTTTATAGTTCACCAGCAATGGATAAATGTATAAGAGTTCCAGTTTCTCTACATTTTCAACATTTGTTATTGACTATCTTTCTGTTTATAGCCACCTTAGTGGAAGTGAATTGGTTTCTCATTCTGCTTTTGATTTGCATTTCCCTAATGCGTGGCAGAGGTGTTGAGAATATTTGCACTTTTTATAAATTATCTGCATATCTTATTTGGAGAAATGTCTATTCAAATTCTTTACATATATTTTAGTTGGGTTGTTTGTTTTTCTATTGTTTATTTGTAAATGTTCTATACATATTCTAGATACTAAACCCTTATCAGATATATGACTTAAAATATTTTTACCCATTCTGTGTATTCATTTTCATGATGGTGTCATTTAAACCATAATGACTTTAAATTTTGAAAGCATCCATCTTTCTCATTTAATTTTCTTGCTGTTTTTTTAAAATTTCAAATATCAATTCATCATAAGTGTTAGATTTTGTTTCTGGGCATTCAATTCTGTTTCATTGACTTATGAGTCTAACCTAATAACTCTTAATTACTGTAACTTTGTAGTTAGTTTTGAAATTGGAGAGTAAGGAGAGTCCTCCAACTTTGTTCTTATTTAAAATTGTTTTGGACACTCTACATCACTTTTATTATCATACACATATTAAGATCAATGTGTCAATCTATCAACAAAAAAGAAAACTGAAATTTTGATAAAGATTAAATTGTATCTATAGAACAATTAAAAATTATTGCTATCTTAAGAATATTAGATGTTCCAATTTATGAACACAGGATAACTTTCCATTTATTTATGTCTTTTTACTTTCAATAGTGGCTTTGAGTTTTTGATATTTATTTTGTGCTTTTGTTAAATTTATATTTTGATATTTTATTATTTTCAATGTTATTGTATATAGATTCATTTTCTTAATTTAATTTTGAATTGATTATTGTAGATGTATGGAAATGTAATTGATTTTTGTATAGTGATCTTGTATCCTGCAAATTTGCTGAAATACCTTTTATATGCATACATACTTTAGTGGCTCTTAGGATTTTTCAATATATAAATCTTTTTATCTATCAGTAGAGAGCTTAACTTCTTTCTTTCCTATTTAGATGCCTATTGTTTCTTTTCCTTTTTTGATAATTGCCTTAGCTGGAACCTTCAGTTAAAGGTGGAATGAACAATGAGAACAGATATCCTTACCTTAGTCATGATATAAAAGAAGTAACATTTATTCTTTCATTGTTAAATATGATGTTATCTGTGGGTTTTTAATAGATATCCTTTATCAGATTGAGTGAGTTCCCTTCTATCCCTAGTTTATTGACTGTTTTTGTCATGAATAAGTATATTTAGTCAATACTTTAGTCAAGTATTTATTCAAGTACTTCTTTTTTTTAAATTTTATTTATTTTTTCATGAGAGACATACAGAGAGAGAGAGTGAGAGAGAGGCAGAGACACAGGTAGAGGGAGAAGCAGGCTCCATGCAGGGAGCCTGATATGGGATTCGATCCCAGGTCTCCAGGATCAGGCCCTGGGCTGAAGGCAGCACTAAACCGCTGAGCCGCTAGGCTGGACTGCCCCTCAAGTACTTCTTCTGTATTTGCTTAAAGCTTCACATTTCTTGTCTGTTTTATAAGTTGAATTATATTGATTGGTATTTAGATATTAAACCAACCTTGTATTCCTGGGACAAATTCCACTTGGTTATGTGTGGAATAACCAAATGTGTGGTTACAAACCAAATCATTGCATCATTTGGTTTATTAGTATTTTAAGATTTTTATAGTTATATTCATGTGGCATATTCTTTTGTAGTTTTATTTTATTATTATATCTTTTATGACTTTAGGTGTCAGGGTAATACTAACTTCATTGAACAAATAGGAAAAAGTTTCCTCCTATTTTATAGAAAAGTTTATAAGGGATTTGTGTTGTTTTTCTCTAAATATTTGGAAGAATTTACCAATGAAGCCTTCTGAAACTGATTTATTTATTTATTTTTGGTAGAAATTTTTTAAATGCTTATTCAATCTTTAGCTTGTTGATTTCTTATTTCTTCTTGAGTCAGTTTTGGTTATTTATGTCTTATAAGGAATTAACTATTTATTTATTTATTAATTAAATATTTTATTTATTTATTCATGAGAAACACACACACACACACACACACACACACACACACACACAGAGGCAGAGACATAGGCAGAGGGAGAAGCAAGCTCCATGCAGGGAGCCTGATGCGGTACTCGATCCCAGGACTCCAGGATTACATCCTAGGCTGAAGGCAGGCACCAAACCACTGAGCCACCCAGGAATCCCAGGAATTAACTATTTAATTTAAGTTTTCACCACACTATTCCCAGACTTCCCTTATAACACTTATCATTTGTTTATGGTCAGTAATTGTAGTTCTTCCATCTTGAATTAGTAATTGTACACTTCGGGTAGCCTGGGTGGCTCAGCGTTTTAGCGCCACCTTCCGCCCAGGGCCTGATCCTGGAGACTCGGGATTGAGTCCCACATCAGGCTCCCTTGCATGAAGCCTGCTTCTCCCTCTGCCTGTGTCTCTCTGCCTGTCTCTCTCTGTGTGTCTCTAATGAATAAATAAATAAAAATCTTTAAAAAAATAAATAGTTGTAGACTTCTTTCATATCCTTTGTCAATGTCAGTAAAAGTTTGTCAATTATATTCATCTTTTCAAAGAATGTTAATATTCTATGTTATTTTTTATGTGAATTTCAAGCACATTGCTCTGACCTTTATTAATTTCTTTAACCTCCTTTCTTTGGGTTCTTTGCTTTACTTTGACTAATTTCCTAAGTTTGAGAAGATTTTTAAAAAATATATAGCCACTTTCTATACATTGCTTTTGAGCACTGTGTTAAATAACTTAAGTTTTACTATGTTGTATTTTGATTAATATAGCATTTCCTACTACCCCCATGATGTCTTTTTTGATTATCCGTTATTTATAATCGATTGCTTAATAGCCACATATTTTGGAATTTTCCAAATTTCCCTTAGTTGTCAATTTTTTATTTAATTCTTGTGGTCAGAGAGTATATTTTATACTTTAAAAAATTGTTTTAACTCTATTGAAGAGTTGTCCTGTGGCATAGCATGTGGTCTATTTGTGGCCTATACAAGAAAAATCAATTTTTACTGTTTGAGGTGGGATGTCCCATTGATATCTGTTGGTTTTGTCTCAGGTTTCTATGTTGTGCTAAGTTTTTGCTTCAATTATTAAGAGTTGTATACTTATGTCTCCAATATTATTGTTAAATTTTCTGTTTCCCCTTTCAGTTCTGCATTTTGTATCTTTTTAGTAATTTCATGTTCTATTTTCTTTTTTTAATTTAAAATCAATTAATTAACATATAGTGTATTATTAGTTTCAACGGTAGAGTTTGGTTATTCATCAGTTACATATAACACTCAGTGCTCATTACATCAAGTGCCCTCTTTAATGCCCAGCACCCATTACCCCATGATCTCACCTACATCTGCTCCAGAAACCCTGTTTGTTTTTTATAGTTTAGAGCCTCTTACAGTTTTTCTCCCACTCTGATTTCATCTTATTTTATTTTTTTACCCCTTCCTCTAGTTATCTTTTTTGTTTCTTAAATTCCATATGAGTGAGGTCTTGTGATATTTGTCTTTCTCTGATGAACTTATTTTTCACAACATAATACCCTCTAGTTCCATCCACATTGTTCCAAACAACAAAATAATGATTCTTTTTGATGGCTTAGTAATATTCCATTGTACATATATACTATATCTTCATTATCCACTCATCTGTTGATGAACATCTGGGCTCCTTCCACATTTTGGTTATTGTGGACATTGCTGCTATAAACATTAGGGCACATGTGCCCCTTTGAATAACTATGCTTGTATCATTTGAGTACATATCTAATAGGACAATTGTTGGGTTGTAGGGTAATTCTATTTTTAACTTTTTTGAGGAACTTCTATACTGTTTTCCAGAGTAGCTGTACCAGCTTGCATTAATAGTGTAAGAGGGTTCCCCTTTCTCTATATCCCCACCAATATCTGTCATTTCCTGAGTTGTTAATTTTAGCCATTCTGACTGGTGGAAGGTGGTATCTCATTGTGGTCCTGATGCTGAGTGAGCTTGAGAATTTTTTCATGTCTATTGGCCATTTGAGTGTCTTCTTTGGATAAATGTGTGTTCATGTTTTCTGCCCATTTCTTGACTGGATTATTTGTTTTTTGATTTTGGCTTTGATAAGTTCTTCATAGATTTTGGATGCTAGCCTTTTAGCTGATAAGACATTTGAAAATATCTTCTCCAGTTCTGTAAGTCATCTTTTAGTTTTGTTGACTGGTTTCTTTGCTTTTATCCTGAAGAAGCCCCAATAGTTCATTTTTGATTTTGTTTACCTTGGAGATGTGTCTACCAAGATGTGTCTACCAAGAAATTGCTATGGCTGAGGTCAAAGAGGTTGATGCCTGTGTTCTCCTCTAGGATTTTGATGATTTCCTGTCTCACATTTACATCTTTCATCCATTTTGAATTTATTTTTGTGTATGGTGTAAGAAAGTAGTCCAGTTTCTTTCTTTCTCTCTCTCTTTTTAAAGATTTTATTTATTTATTCATGAGAGACACAGAGAGAGGCAGAGACAGAGGCAGAGGGAGAAGCAGGCTCCCTGTGGGAAGCTGGATGTGGGACTCAATCCGACTCTGGGATCACGGCCTTAGCTGAAGGCAGATGCTCAACGCCTTAGTCACCCAGGTGCCCAAAGTAGTCCAGTTTCATTCTACATATGGCTGTACAATTTTCTCAACACCATTTGTTGAAAAGGCTGTCTTTTTTCCATTGGATGATCTTTCCTGCTTTGTCAAAGATTAGTTGACCATAGAGTTCAGAGTCAATTTCTGGGTTCTCTATTCTATTTCATTGATCTATGTGTCTGTTGTTGTGCCAGTACCATACTGTCTTGATGATCACAGCTTTGTAATACAGCTTGAAGTCTGGAATTGTAATGCTACCACCTTTGGTTTTCTTTTTCAACATTCCTTTGGCTATTTAGGGTCTTTTCTCATTCCATATGAATATAAAATGTTAGGATTGTTTGTTCCAGCTCTGTCAAAAATGTCGATGGCATTTTGATAGGGATTGCATTGAATGTGTGGATTACTTTGAGTATTATAGACATTTTAACAATGTTCTACAATCCATGAGCATGGAATGTTTTCCTATATCTTTGTGTCTTACTCAATTACTTTCAAAAGTGTTACATAGTTTTCAGACTGCAGATCATTTACTTCTTTGGTTAGGGTTACTCCTAGATATCTTATGGTTCTTAATGCAATTGTAAGTGGGATCCATTCCTTGATTTCTCTTTCTTAGGCCTCCTTCTTATTGTATAGAAATGCAACTGACTTCTGTGCATTGATTTTGTATCCTGCTACTTTGCTGAATTCCTGTATGAGTTCTAGCAATTTTGGGGTGGATTCTTACATTTTGTATACTTAGAATATCATGTCTTCTGCAAAGAGGGGAAGATTGACTTCTTTGCTGATTTGGATACCGTTCTTTTCCTTTTTTTGTCTGATTGCTGAGACTAGGAGTTCTAGTTTTATGTTGAACAGCAATGGTGAGAATGGACATCCTTGTTGTGTTCCTGACCTTAAGGGAATAGCCCTCAGTTTTTCCCCATTGAGAATGATAGTCACTGTGGGCTTTTTGTATATGGCTTTTGTATAATTTTGAGGTATGTTCCTTCTATCCCTACACTGTGCAGTTTTAATCAAGAAAGGATGCTGTACTTCGTCAAATTTTTTTTTCTGCATCTATTAAGAGGATCATATGTCTTTTCTTTTAAATGTGGTCTATCATATTGATTGATTTCTGAATATTGAACCACTTGCATCCCAGGAAGAAATCCCACTTGGTCACGGTAAATAATCCTTTCAATGTACTGTTGGATTCTATTAGCTAGTATCTTAGGAATAATTTTTGCATTCATGTTCATCAGGGATATTGGTCTATAATTCTTTTTGGTGGGGGATCTTCATTTGATTCTGGGATCAAGGAAATGCTGGCTTCATTGAATGAGTATGAGTTTTCCTTCCATTTATATTTTTTTAAACAGCTTCAGAGAAAAGTTACTAATTCTTCTTTAAATGTTTGGTAGAATTCTGCTGGGAGGCCATCTGGCCATGGACTCTGCTGGGAGTTTTTTGATGGCTGCTTCAATTTTTTGATGGTTGTGTGTCTGTTCAGGTCTTCTGTTTCAGTTTTGGTACTTTATATGTTTCTAGGAATGCATCCATTTCTTCCAGATTGCCTAATTTGTTGGCATATAATTGCTATAATGGTTTGTATTTCCTTGGTGCTGTTTCTGATCACTCCTCTTTCATTTATGATTTTATTTATTTGAGTCCTTTCTCTTTTCTTTTTGATAAGTCTGACCAGGGGTTTATCAATGTTATTAATTCTTTCAGAGAACCAGCTCCTAGTTTCATTATCTGTTCTACTGTTCCTTTGATTTCTATATCATTGATTTCTGCTCTAATTTGTATTATTTATCTTCTCTTGCAGGATTTAGGATTTACTTACTGTTTTTTTCCAGTTCCTTTAGGTGTAAGGTTAAGTTGTATATCTGAGACATTTTTTGTTTCTTTTCTTTTTTTTTAAGTCTTTTTTTTAAGATTTTATTTATTTTTATTTATTAATGAGGAACACAGAGAGAGAGGCAGAGACAGAGGGAGATGCAGGCTCCACACAGCGAGCCTGATGTGGGACTCGATCCTGGGACTCCAGGATCACGCCCTGCGCCAAAGGCAGACACTCAACTGCTGAGCCACCCAGGGGTCCCCATTTTTTGTTTCTTGAGAGTGGCTTCTATTGCTACATACTTTACTCTTAGGACTGCTTTTGCTGCATCCTAAATGTTCTGAACTTTTGTGATTTCAATTTAATTTGTTTCCATGTATTTTAAAAATTCTTCTTTAATTACCTGGTTGACCCTTTCATTCTTTAATAGGATGCTCTTTAACTCCCATATATTTGTTTTCCTTCCAAATTTTCTCTTCTGATTGAGTTTAAGTTTTAAAGCACTGTGATCTGAAAATATTCATGGAATAATCTCAATCTTTGGTACCGACTGAACCCTGATTTGTGACTCAAGTATGTGATCTACTCTGGAGAATGTTGTGTACACTCAAGAAGAATATGTATTCTGATGCTTTAGGATGAAATGCTCTGAATATATCTGTGAAGTTGACATAGTCCAGTATATCATTCAAAGCCCTGGTCTCCTTCTTGCTCTTTTGCTTAGATGACCTATCTATTACTTTGAGTTGGTTGTTAAATTCCCTACTATTTTTGTATTATTATCAATGAGCTTCTTTAAGTTTCTGTTATTAATTGCTTTATATAATTGGCTGCTCCCAATTATGCTAGAGGCATAAATATTTACAATTGTTAGATCTCCTTGTTGGATAGACATTGTAAGTATAATATAAGTATCCCTTTTCATCTCTTATTACAATCTTTGGTTTAAAATCTAATTTTTCTGATAAAAGGGTTGCTACCTCAGATTTGTTTTGATGCCCATCACCATGATAAATGGTTCTCCACTCCTCCATTTTCAATCTGGAGGTGTCTTTGGATCTAAAATAAGTCTCTTGTAGACAGCATTATCAGTGGGTCTTGCTTTTTACCATTCTAATACCCTATGTCATTTGATTGGAGCATTTAGGCTATTTACATTCAGGTAATTATTGAACAATATGAATTTAGTGCCATTGTATTACCTGTAAAATCATTATTTCTGTAGATTGTCTCTGTTCCTTTCTGGTTTTTGTTACCTTTGTGCTTTCTCGCCACTTAAAGGATTCCTTTTAATATTTCTTGCAGGGCTGGCTTAATGTTCATGATTTCCTTTAATTTTGTTTGTCCTTGAAACTCTTTATTTCTTCTAATCTGAATGACAGCCTTACTGGATAAAGTATTCTTGGCTGCTTATTTTTCATACTTAGCACATTGAATATGTCATGCCATCTATCCTTTCTGGCCTGCCAGGTCTCTTTGGACAGGTCTACCGTTAGCCTTATATTTTTATCCTTGTATGTTAAGGACTTCTTGTCCCAAACTTATTTCAGAATTTTCTCTTTATCTCTGAAATTTGCAAGATTCAGTTTTATATGTCGAGGTGTTGACCTATTTTTATGAACTTTGAGGGAGTTTCTCTGTGCTTCCTGGACTTGAGTGTCTATTTATTTCTCAGCTCTAATTTGTTCAAATAAACCTTTTATCCCTCTGTCTCTCTCTTCCTCTTCTGGGATTCTTATTATTCAAATATTATTTTGTGTTATGGTATCACTGATTACTCGAAGTCTTCCTTCATGATCCAGTAGTGTTTTTTCTCTTCTTTTTTTTCTCAGCTTTCTTACTTTCCATCATTGTGTCCTCCCTTCTGCCTCCTTTATCCCAGCAGTTAGAATCTCCATTTTTTATTTTTTATTGTATCTCATTAATAACATTTTCAATTTGGACTGATTAGAATTTAGTTCTTTTATTTCTGCAGTAAGGGATTCTCTACTGTCTTCGATACTTTTTTCAACCCCAGCTAGTATCTTTATAGCCATGTTTTTAATTCTTGTTCTGATGTCACTTGCATCCATATTGGTTAAACCCCTGGTAGTGTGTACTGCCTCCTGTCCTTTCCTTTGGGGTGAGTTTCTCTTTCTCCTCATTGTGTCCAGAAAAGAATAGATGAAAGAGAGAGAATAGACAAAAATAGCAACAACAACACCAGAAAGATGCAAAAAAAAAAAAAAAAAAAAAAAAAAAAAAACCAAAGTGGAAGAAAAGAGAAACAAAACAAAATGAGAAAAAGTCAAACAAGAAGTAAGACAGGACAAAACAATAACCTAGATCCTAGGTGTATTGTGGTCTGTTTGTTAGAGGAAACTAGATCACAAAATAAGAAAGAAAGAAAAAATATATTTTTAAATAGATTTTTATATATTTATATACATACATATTATATACATTATATATAATACAATAATAATATTGTATTATTACAATATTACAATGAAAGAAAACCAAAAATAAATATATATATTAATAAATTAAAAAGGAATTTTAAAAAAAGAATTGATAAAATAAGAAAATATCTGGAAAAAAATGAAAGACTAAAGAATAATAAAAACACCACAAATGCTGTACTGTTTTCTCCAAGAGCTGAAATTTTGCAGTTCTATATGATCGATTGACTTGGTGTTAGCTAGTTGCTCCTGCTGGTCTTCTATGGGAAGGGCCTGTTGCACTGATTCTCAGGTATTCTTGCCGATGGAATTGTGCCCACCTTGCCAATCTGTAAGTGGCTCCAGATTGCACTATGTGGTGCTGTTTTGCTCCTTGAAAACTTTCAGCACCAATAAGGGTCATAAAAATGATGGAACTCTGATCTCTAGCCCCACAGCTAAAAGTTCATGCCCCCAACTCTTCACTGATCTCTCAAAGAAAAGTAGTCAATCACTGATTTTCATCCTGTTTCCTGATTTTCATCCTAACTCTATGTTCACCCAGCTTGCGACTAAGCCTTTTTTTTATCTCAGGCACATCACCCAGTTTCCAGTCTCCAAACTTTTGGACTCCTACAGTGTGGACCTGAGCCATTCCTACTGGGTAAAGAAGGAGTTGTCCTTGAGCTTCTGCCTTTTCCTGGGCTCCTGCCCAGAGAATGGTTGCCTGACCTTGCAGTGGTTCTCAGTTTATGTCAACACTGAGTGGAAGGCTGATGCTTAAACTTGCTACTTTCAGCTGACTTCACTACTCTGATGCTTGGGAAATCTGTTGCACTTAGGCACCCCCATTCTTTTTGTGACCTGGACAATCCAGAGACCACACTGTCCACCTGGGATTCTGCCTAATTCACCACCTGAGCACCTTTAGGCTAGGGATGTTCCCAATTGTAACAGACTTCTTAAAGTTCTAATTTTACACTCTGATGTTTCTAATACTTTCTGGTAACCTGCTTAGGAACTCCCTCTCCTCCAAGGCTTATCTTCTGATATATTGCCCCAGAGTCACATCTCCTCTGCACTTTCTACCTTGCAAAAAGTGATCACTTTTCTCTTTGTAGAACTGCAGCAATTCTTTTCCCAGATCTTCCATTAATTTTTCAGGTGTATAGAATGATTTGATAATTATCTAGCTGCATTCCAGGTTCCAGATGAAATTAGGGTCCCCTACTCCTCTGCCATCTTAACTCTTTCCCCTTTCCCAGGATCTTTTTTTTAGATGCATATGTATTTATAATTTTATGGACATGTCTTCCTCATGGACATGTCGGTTCTCAATGTTGTTTGCATGGTATGCTCTTTCAGTACTTTTACTTTCAAGTTATTTTTATCTTTGAAAATGTAGTATGTCTTCTGTAAACATTTAATTCTTCTCTTGATCAAGTCTGGCAGTGTAGGATGTTTTCTTGGATTATTTAATTTTTAATTTGTGTGTTTGTGTGTGTGTGTGTGTGTTTCTTCAAGTCAACTGAGTAGTTAATTCTTTTTGAGGACTTTCAGGTATGCATGTGGTGAAATAGATTCCTTTTTTTGCTGAGTATTCATTTTATTTCCAGTTTTGTTTTGCTTTCCACTGTATATAGTGCTTATGAATTATCCTTTATTCATGTGTACTTCCATCTTGGATATTTAACCCTGTGAGAATGGTGACCAGGAGTAGGGATGATGGCTCAAAAGATTTATGCTTTTCAATTTTAATAGATATCATTCATTGCTTCATAAAAAGATTGTAACTTTTTTTAATATATCCAAGTTAAAAATGAAAATCTAATGTTCCTTTCATACCTGCTAACCATCCATTTTATATTTCTCTTTAAGTTTTGCTAGTCATTGCACATAAAATGTAATCTAAATGTGATTTTAATTTCTCTCTCCTTAATTGATAATTAATTTAAACATCATTTAATATTTAGTGGTCACTGGTATTAGCTTTTTTCTGAATTGACAACTTATATCTTTTCTCATTTTTA
This sequence comes from Canis lupus dingo, assembly GCF_003254725.2. NCBI lineage: Eukaryota > Metazoa > Chordata > Mammalia > Carnivora > Canidae > Canis > Canis lupus. Next base: position 26,842,080 of record NC_064258.1, on the reverse strand, counting down.
AAAAGTATAGGAGGAATTGATACCTTCCTAATTAAAATTGCAAAGGTGAAAATTGTGTGGGAATGTGAGGTCATATTTGAATACATGAAAATTAAAGATTTTTGTGATTAAAAAGCAAATGAATTTAATTATCAAAGTCAATATTTTGATATTTTATTTCAGAGAATAAAACATGAATATTTTCAGTATTCATAGAATTCTTATAAGTTGATAACTAGGCAAATAAAAAATGTCTCCATTGTGTATTATTCACTCTTTTGTTATAAATTAATTGACCACAAGGCATGGATTTATATCTGAGCTTCCTGTTCTATTTCATTGGTCTATGTGTTTGTTTTTATAGCAATATCATACTGTTTTGATTACTATAGTTTTGTAATATATTTTGAAATCAGGGAGTATGATGTCTCTAGCTCTTTTCTTTTTTCAAATTTATTTTGGCTATTTAGGGTCTTTTGTGGTTCTACACAAATTTCAAGACTTTTTGTTCTATTTCTGTGAAGAATGTCATTGGAAATTTGAGAGGCATTACCTTGAATTTGTATATTCATTTGGGTAATATACACATTTTAACGATGCTAATTCTTCTGATCCATGAACGTAGTATACATTTCTATTTATACATTTTTTAAATTTCTTTTATCATTGTCTTTTGGTTTTCACTGTATATATCTTTTACCTCCTTATTTATGCTTATTTCTAGGTATTTTATTCTTTTTGTTGTAAATACAAATGGAATTGTTTTCTTAATTTTTCTGTTTGTTACTAGTATACAGAAATGCAACAGATTTTTGCATATTGATTTTTTTGCCCTGCAACTTTGCTAACTTTGAAAATTAGTTCTAAATATGTGTGTGTGTGTAACTTTAGGGTTTTCTATATATAATATTACATGATCTGCAAATAGTGACAATTTACATCTTCCTTTCCAATTTATATGACTTCTTTATTCCTTACCTAGTTCCTCTGGGTAGGATTTTGAATACTATGTTAAATAAAAATGGTGAGAGTGAGCATCCTTGTCTTGTTCCTGATCTTAGACTAAAAGCTTTCAGGTTTTCCTGGTTGAGTATACTACTAGTTATAGGCTTGTTATATATGGCTTTTATTATGTTGATGTACCTTCTTAGATATCCTCTTTGCTGAGAGTTTTCATTATGAAAGAATGTCCAAGTTTGTTAAAATGCTTTTTTCTGTATCTTCTGATGGTTCTTCATCATCTGATCTCATGATTTGTATCCTTCATTTTGTTGATGTAGTGTTTCATTTTGACTGATTTGCAGATGTTGAACCATTCTTATATTCCTGAAAAAAATCCCTACTGATCACAGTGTATTATCCTTTTAATATGCTGCTGAGTTTAGTCTTTCTATATTTTGTTGAGGATTTTTTGCATCTATGTTCATTAGGAATATTGATCTGTATTTCTCCTTTCTTGCAGTGTTTGATTTTGGTGTTAGGGTGATGGTGGCCTCATAAAATGAGTTTAGAAATTTTCCCTCCTCTTTTATTTTTGGAAGAGTTTTTAGTGTCTTTTGTATTGTAAAAATATTTTTTCTATTTTACACTAAATATATATAATTCTATAATAATGTTTAAAAACTAATAAATTGGTAATTTAAACAATTTCTTATATTTTTCAGTATAATTATATGGGTTCTGATATGATTGTTGTCACTCAAAAAATTTTCCAGTTGATTGGACTGACCAACGCTGTAAGTATTTCCTTTTTAGTTTTTTGCATTTGCTGTGTTACCTAAATAATTTCCATACGTTTTTTTATGGCACTGCCTGAATACACATGAGTATGGAATAGGCCAAATTATATAACCATTTTAAGTTTCAGTTTTCTGAGTAGGGATAATAAAAAGAAAAATAGTTATTATATATACCTAATTAAGTTATGGTAATTATAAAATTGATAAAGCATGTCACATGGGGCTTGCTGAAGTACAAGTATTTCAAAATGTTAATTATTACTTGTTTTACAAGTAGTATTTATTACTTACTAATATACTCTATAAGATCTGAACCAGACTTAGCAGTTTTGTTGTTTAATATTGTTATCAATGTAGTGTTTATTTTTATAGATAAATCCCTGGATCTATTTAAACCATGACCTTTAAACATATTTTCTTTATGTCTTCTATTTAGATTTTTACATCATTTAATGTTACAATAATTCTCTCTTCATTGGAACTTTGGATAGATGAAAATAAAATCTCAGTAACTGGAGATGCTAATGAATTATTACACAGATTTTTAAAATGGAAAAGATCTTATCTTGTTTTGCGTCCTCACGATGTAGCATTTTTACTTGTGTAAGCATATCTTGGTTTTACTAAATCTTATACAAAGGAAACACCTATATTTGACCCAATTTCTGACAACGACAGGCCTTCAGGGAAAATATGCCATTTTTGCCCTACATACAACATCATGGGAATATTATTTTTTAAAACATAGATTTTACAGAGAATTATTGATGTCAATCATTTTATTTGTACTTAAAACTCACTCTTTCAATATTGTTCTTATGCTTTCTTACCTTAGAATGTGTAATATATCATTAAATGTCCCTAACTGTGTTTGAAATATTAATAATATGTATCTAAAGAAACACACATGATGGATGTAGTAGTTAGGGTTTCTTTTAATGTTTTATTTTCATAAGATAACAAAAAACCTCCAAGGATATGTCAATACTACTGTATATTTTAATATCTCTAACATACCATATTTACATTGTGCTGCACTTTAAAAAATATAAGCCTCCTCTTCTATTTTGATATTCTAGGATTGATTTAATTTTTTTAAATTTTTAATTTTGAAAAATATTTTTAAATTAATTTTTTAAAACTTTTAAGATAAAAAATAATTTAAAAAAATTTTAAAAAATTTTAACTTTGAAAAATATTTTTTAAATTAAATTTTTTTTAATTTTTAAGATTAAAAAATAATTTAAAAATTAAAAAAATTTTATGTAACAAAAATTTAAAAAAATTTTTATGTAACAAAAATTTTAAAAAATTTTATTACATAAAGATTTGTTATTTTCTAAAACTTCAATATGAAAATAAACTTTTTATTGTTTTTAAATGTGCTTCACTGTTTTCAAAACAAGCAGACACGTTTAGTCATTTCAAGCTCTAATGTTAGGTGGAAATATTTATAAATTTATTATATAAATATGCAAACCAAAAAGTTTTATTAGGAAAATTCAATAGTAATTTGCTTAATTTTACAAAATCATATAATTATAATCCTGTTTTTAAACTTAAGTTACAGAGAAAAATCAAATTATGTTGGTGCAACCTTTCAAGGGAAGATGTGTGATAGCCATTATGGAGGAGGTGTTGCTCTGGTATAGTATGGCTTAATTGTTTGGCTGAAATGTATAAGTAGAATGCTATTTAGATTAATATACAGTTAATATTTATTATTTTATGTATATTAAAATTTACAAAATAATTCTAAGATCATTGGAAATGTTTGAACTTTAAAAAGTTCTTACTGAACTTAATAAATAAAAATTTATATCCTATTTATAGGATATAAATTTATATCCTTAATAAATAAAAATTTATATCCTTTGGGTGAATATCTACTATCCAATTGCTGGATCACTATTTTTAACTTTTTGAGGAGCTTCCATACTGTTTTCTGGAGTGGCTGCACCACTTTGCATTCCCACCGACAGTGCAAGGGTTCCCCTTTTTCCTCATCCTTGGCCACATGTGTTCTTTCCTGTGTTGTTAACTTTAGCCATTCTTACAGGTATGAGGTGATATCTCATTGTGGTTTTGATTTGTATTTCTCTGATGATCAGTGATGTTGAGCATCTTTTCATATGTTTATTGGCCATTTATATGTCTTCTTTGGAAAAATGGCTGTTCATATCTTCTGCTCATTTCTTTTTTTTTTTTTTTTTTTAAAGATTTTATTTATTTATTCATGATAGTCACACAGAGAGAGAGACAGAGAGGCAGAGACATAGGCAGAGGGAGAAGCAGGCTCCATGCAGGGAGCCCGACGTGGGATTCGATCCCGGGTCTCCAGGATCGCGCCCCGGGCCAAAGGCAGGCGCCAAACCGCTGCGCCACCCAGGGATCCCTCTTCTGCTCATTTCTTAACTGGATTATTTGTTTTTTGATTATTGAGTTTGATAAGTTCTTTATAAATTTTGGGTATTAAACTTACCAGATATGTCATTGGCAAACATCTTCACCCATTCCAAAAGTTGCTTCTTAGTTTTGTTGATTGTTTCCTTCACTGAGTAGAACTTTTATCTTGGTGAAGTCCCAGTAGTTCATTTTTGCTTTTGTTTCTCTTGCCTCTGGCTTCTTATTATATGTGTGGCCTGTGTTTTCTTCTAGGAGTTTGATGGTTTCAGGTCTCACATTTAGGCCTTTCATTTATTTTGAATTTATTTTTGTCTATGGTGAAAGAAAGTGGTCCAGTTTTGTTCTTTTTCACGTTGCTGTACAGTTTTTCCCAACACCATTTGTTGAAGAGGTTGTCTTTTTTCCATTGGATGTTTTTTCCTGCTTTACCAAAGATTAGTTGACCATATACTTATAGGTCCATTTCTGGGGTTTCTATTCTGTTCCATTGATCTCTGTATCTGTTTTTGTGCCAGTACCATACTGTCTTGATGACCACAGCTTTGTAATATAACTTGAAGTCCAGAATTGTGATACCACCAACTTTGCTTTTCTTTTTTCAAGATTGCTCTGACTATTCAGGGTCTTTTGTGGTTCCATAAAAATACTAAGATCGTTTGTTCTAGCTCTGTGAAAAATGGTGGTACTTTGATAGGGATTGCATTGAATGTGTAGATTGCTTTGGGTCGTATAGATATTTTAACAATAGGTGTTCTTCCATCCATGAGCACGGAATGTTTTTCCATTTCTTTGTGTCCTCTTCAATTTCTTTCATAAGTGTTCTATAATTTTCATAATTTAGATCATTTCCATCTTTGGTTAGGTTTATACCTAGGGGTATTATTATCTTTGGTGCAGAGATAAATGGGATCAATTCCTTGATTTATTTTTCTATTATTTCATTATTGGTGTATAGAAATGCAACAGATTTCTGCATGTTAATATTGTATCCTATGACTCTACAGAATTCATGTATTATTCTTGAAATGTTTGGTGGAGGTTTTTTTTTTTTTTTTTTTTTAGATTTTATTTATTCATGAGAGAGAGAGAGGCAGAGACACAGGCAGAGAGAGAAGCAGGCTCCATGCAGGGACCCCGATGTGGGACTTGATCCCTGGTCTCCAGGATCACGCCCTGGGCCAAAGGCGGTGCCAAACCGCTCTGCCACCCAGGCTGCCTAAGTATCATGTCATAAAGTATCATGTCATCTACAAATAGTGAAAATTTGATTTCTTCCTTGCCAATTGGGATATCTTTTATTTCTTTTTGTTGTCTGATCACTGAGGCTCAGACTTCTAGCACAAAACTAATTAACAGTGGTGAGAGTGGACATTTCTCTCTTGTTCCTGAACATAGAAGAAAAGCTCTCAGTTTTCCCCCTTGAGGATGATATTCGCTATGGGTCTTTCATATGTGTCCTTTACATTGTTGAGGTATGTTCCCTCTATCTCTACTTTGTTGAGGGTTTTTTATCAATAAATGATGCTATACTTTGTCAAATGCTTTTCCAGCATCTAATTAGAGGATGGTATGGTTCTCTTTTCTTTTATTAATGTGGTGTATCAAGTTGATTAGCAAATATTGAACCACTCTTGCAGCCTGGGATTAAATCCCACTTGATCAGGGTGAATGATTCTTTTAATGTACTGTAGAATATTAAATATGAAATATTAAATTCATAGAATGAAACTGGAATTTTTCCTTCCTTTTTGATATTTTGTAATAATTTGAGAAGAATAGGAGTTATCTCTTCTTTAAGTGTTTGGTAGAATTCACCTGTGAAGCCATTGGCCCTGGACTATTTTTGGTTGGGACACTTTTTATTACTGATTTAATTTCTTTGCTGGTAATGGGGCTGTTCATATTTTCTATTCCTTCCTGTTTCAGATTTGGTAGTTTATATGTTTCTAGGAATTTATCCATTTCTTCCAGATTGCCCAGTTTGTTGGCATATACTTTTTTTATCATATTCTCTTATAATTGCTTGTATTTCTGTGATATTGGTTGTGATTTCTCCTCTTTCATTATTTTATTTACTTGAGTCTTTTCTCTTTTCTTTTTGATAAGTCTGACTAGGGGTTTATCAATTCATTAATTCTGACAATGAACCAGCTCTTAGTTTAATTTATCTATTCTACTTTTTTGTTGTTGTTTGTTTCTACATCATTTATTTCTGCTCTAATCTTAATTATTTCCGTTCTGCTGGATTTAGGCTTTATTTGCTCTTCCTTTTCTAGCTCCTTTAGGTGTAAGTTTAGATTGTGTATTTGAGACTTTTCTTGCTTGTTGAGATAGGCCTGTATTGCTATATACTTCTGTCTTAGGCCTGCCTTTTCTGCATCCCAAAGGTATTAGACTGTTGTGTTTTCATTTTCATTTATTTCCATATATACTTTTATTTTCTGTACTTTCCTGGTTAACACATTCATTCTTATGTTCTTTAACCTCCATATATTTATGGTCTTTCCAATTTTTTTCTTGTGGTTGACTTCAAGTACTTCAAGTTTCATAACGTCATGGTCTAAAAATATGCATAGTGTGATCTCAGTCTTTTTGTACTTGTTGAGGCCTGATTTGTGATCCAGTATATGATCTATTCTGTAAACTGTTCCATGGAAACTTGAGAAGAGTGTGTATTCTGCTGTTTGAGGATGAAATGTTATATATATATATATATATATATAATATATATATATTATATATATATATATCTGTTAAGTACATCTGGTTCATTGTTTTCTTGAGGAATTTCTGCCTGGATGCTGTGAGTGGTACGTTGAAGTCCCCTACTATTATTGTATTATTACCAATGATTTTCTTTGTTTATTATTAATTGATTTATATATCTGGATGCTTCCAAGTGAGGTGCATATATATTTACAATTGTTCTGTGTTCCTTTCTAGTCTTTGTTGCTTTATTCCTTTGGTCTTTTTTCTCCCTACTCAGAGTCCCCCTTAATATTTCTTGCAGCTTCTTGTTTAGTGGTCATTTTCAGAGTGATTATTTTAAGTTAAGGACTTCTTCCCCCCTTTCTGCTTTCAAGATTCTTTCTTTGTCTGTGTTTTGTTAATTTGACTACAATATGTCTTGGTGTTAGCCAGCTTTTGTTGACTTTGGTGGGAATTTTCTGTGCATCTTGTATTGCAATGTCTGTTTCCTTCTCCAGATTAGGAAAGTTTTCAGCTACAATTTGCTAAAACTTTTTCCCTTCCTTTCTTTTTTTCAGACTCCTATGATATGAATGTTATTATGCTTTATGGATTCGCTGAGTTCTCTGAGTCTACATTTGTGATCCAATAGTTTTCTTTCCTTCTTTTTTTCAGTTCACTTTTTCCATAGTTTTATCTTTTATTCCTCTGCTTCTTCCATCCTGAGGTCATTATATCCAGTCTTTTTCACATCTCAGTTATAGCATTTTTTATTTCAACCTGACTAGTTTTAGGTCTTTCCTATGTATGGTAAGGGACTCTCTGGTGTCTTCTATGCTTTTCTCAAACCCAGCTAGTATCCTTATGATTATTGTTTTAAATTATGGATAAGGCATCTTACTTATATCTGTTTTGATTGACTGTAATCTTTTCTTGTTCTTTCTTTTGGGATGAATTCCTCTGTCGTGGCATTTTGGCTAGGTGTCTTGTCTTCAGAAGGCCTGTTATATCTCTTGCTCCTGGGAGTAATAGCTTTATTAAGAAGAGGTCATATACTGTCCAGGTCCTGGCACTTCAGGATATGTCTCTGGTGTGTTTTATGTGCACTTTGCTGCTGTTTTTTTGCTGCTGGCTCCCTCAAGTCAGCCCTCTGGAGAGTTTCTTCTTGCCTGCAGTGGGGAGCATTGGACTTTGTTTAGAGTGTGGTGAATTTTAACTAGTGTTCTCTGGTTTGCTTGTTAAAAGAGACCTGATACTATTTCTACTGTCACTGAGCTTTGTAGAATTTTATGGTCAGTAGAAGTGGTACATGCAGTTTGTGCTAATCTTTTGATGTAGGGATCCACTGATCTCATTCTCTGGGACAATTGCTCTAGAAAGGCAGCAATGGCAAGAGTGTAGGAAGGTGGGATTTGGTGTAAGCAGTTTAGGCTGCCGCTGTTGGCGCTGTGCTTACTGAAGTTAGTTTACATTGAGGGGAAGGGAAGAAAAATGTAGCCAGCCCCTTCCCTCATCCTAGAGAAGGGAGTTCTTGCCTGCCACTGTCTAGGAAGCCCTCCCTAAAGAGCAAATAATCACCTATCACGTGTCTCAGGCATCCCTCAGATCTTTTCCTTTACTGTGTGACTGACTTCATTCTTGTGGCACCATGCACCTGTGTTCTATCCCAGGCAGGCTGGTTGAGTTTTAGAACTCCAAACTTTAGGGAACAGTCATCACATGGACCCATTGGTCCTCTGGTGAAGGGTCTTGCCATGCTGATGTTGATGTAAGTTTTTCCCAGAAAAGCTGACACAGCAAAGTACAGGGAGTGGGTTTTGGAATAAAGTGCAGCAAATAACCAGTGTCCAGATGAGCTACCCTCAGCAGGTGTTTCTGACCTAAAGGTAGGGAAGAATAACGGCACCCACCAGCTCTCTTGTCCCTGAAAAGATAATGCCATCTATCCAAGATGTGGTCTATGGAGGGGAACTTCTCTCAGGGTATACCAGGGGATTCTCAATTCCTGCTACTGGGCTATTTGTCCTCCTCCATTGGAGTAATGCAATACCCACCAGGCTCCACCCTGATCACACTCTAGGCCTCTGAAATTCCAATCTTTGGCCCCATTGGTTGTAAAAAAACAACCAGGGGCTCATGAAAATCAGCCCCTCTCATTTTATCAGTCAATGTCTTTGGATAAATGTTTTCCTTGTGTGATCTCTTGTGCACTTCTCTTTCTCTCTTTTGCCTCCCTCCCTGACCTGGACTCCCTCATTGGGATCCTTTTCTCCCCCAAATCATGCCTCCCTACACCCCACCTTCCATGATGTGGCCTCTTCTATCTCTCTCTCTAGTTGTACAATTTGTTCTACTAGTCTTCAGAACAATTTCTTGATATTCAGAATGACTTGATAGTTATCTACCTGTGTTTGAGGGACCAGGCAAGCCTAGGGTCCTCCTACTACCCTATCTTAGCTCCTCTCTGTCCTCTTATGTTTAAACACCACCTCCCTACCTAATTTCTCAGAGCTGTGGAATAAAATCTAAGATCTATATCCCTCAGTTGCTTCTTTTTCCTAAAAGTTTGTAGATGAAACCACAACCCAGGTGACTTTTGGATTAGTAGAAACATGTAAGAATAGTTAGCAGAAGATATTTGATGTCTTGCAACTCTTTTTCCTTGGACTCATCCACTTACTTGTTAGTCACTAATTTACTCATTCATGAGGACTGACACAAGCAGTTCTTGGCCTCAAGGTTTTTATACCATTATGTATTACTGGACATATTATCTGTTGACCTCAGTTCATGGACTATGTAGATCCTGAGTATTATACGTCTTTGGAAGAAAACACAGTACACAATATATACCACTTGAAGCAGAACTATTTATAGTTATAGAATGAAGTGTGTAAGATATTATAGGAGTGGACTACTTTGAAGCATTAGGTACAAAAAATATAATTATAAGAACTGCACAAAATATTGGATAAAATCAGAATTAGAACCTCTCCCAGGAGACATCAGAAAAGGTATAGGAACAGTAAATGAAAAGTTAAGGGAAATATATTATTGAAGTAAAAGTGCCAATAGCTAGATATTAAGAGTAATGGAGATTGGGGCCCCTGGGTGACTTGGTTGGTTAAGGGTCTGACTCTTGATTTCAGCTCGTGTCATAATCTCAGTGTCATAAGACTGCGCCCTATGGGGCTCCATGCTGAGATTCTCTTCCTCTGTCTGCCCGTCTCCCAACTCGAGTGTGTGCTCTCTTTCTCTCTCAAATAAGTATGTTAAATATTTTAAGAAAAAGGTAATGGAGATAAATAATTAAAAGTCATAAGAAGACTTTTGAAAGAGAAATGAAAATAAATTTCACTAAATCATAGCCACTATCAGATCAACAAAATCCTTGTCAAGCAATCCCTTCTGCAGTCTCCCATATCCCTTATACTCAATCATCTTGTAGGAGAAAAGAAAAGTTGGTCGTTGGATGAAAAGGTCATATAAAACATCAAAACAGAATAGATAAAAAATCACACCAAAAATGAAATGAAATATCAAATACAATGAAGAAAATTGCTTTATTTCCAGAAAAATGAAGATCATAATAACAAGGAAGTTCTATAGTGGAGAAATCATAATGAATAATGAATAAAAAAAGTAATATAAAAGTACTTGAAAGGCACAATTAATACCTAAAAGAAGTCATTCAAATATAAGACACAATAAAAATATTCCCAGATATACTAACATTCAGAATATATTTGTAGAAATTACTTATAACATGAAAAGCTATAAAGGAAAATAGCTGGAACTGTGCTGCAGTGGAGAATGATAGGTATTATGTCAATATTAAACCAGAACATATTCTATGATGGTGTGGTTAAGGAGTAATAGAATTGACATAAAAGAATGTTATAGAACTTGTCTTCTTAAGAGAAAGTTATAGATAATAGTAAAATTTAGAAGTATGAGGGGGATTCCTGGGTGGCTCAGCAGTTTAGTGCCTGCCTTTGGCCCAGGGTGTGATCCTGGAGTCCCGGGATTGAGTCCCACATCAAGCTCCCTGCATGGAGCCTGCTTCTCCTTCTGCCTGTGCCTCTGCCTCTCTCTCTCTCTCTGTGTCTCTCATGAATGAATAAATAAAATCTTTAAAAAAAAAAAAATAAAATAATAAATTATAAAAAAAAAGAAGTACGGGCATATGAGATGAACTTTGATCTTAAGAATGGATAGTAAGAACAAAACTATATCATGTAATAATCTAATGAAATAAATGAAAATTATAGCTAAGGAAGAAGAAAGATAATAATATAAAATAAAGTGAATTGAAAATATCAAATAAAATGGTTTAATATATTTTAATATAACAGTAATTATGTGAATGTAAATGAATTAAGCTCACCAACTAAGTGATAAAATCTCTGATGAATTTAAAGTTTTTTTCAAGTTCAAATGTTTAGTTCTTTACAAGAGATACATTACTAGGACTAAGTGAAAGTGAACATAAAAAGTTAAAATATATTCTATTTAAATAAGAAACAAGCAAGTATGAGCAAATAGAATTGATAGTAAAATATATTGGGATGCCTGGGTGGCTCAGTGGTTGAGCATCTGCCTTTGGCTCAGGGTGTGATCCTGGAGTCCCGGGATTGAGTCCCACATCAGGCTCCCTGCATGGAGTCTGTGTCTCCCTCTGCCTATGTCTCTGCCTCTCTGTGCGTGTCTCTCAATAATAAATAAATAAAATCCTTTAAAAAAAAAAGAACCTTCAGGGACACCTGGGTGGCTCAGCAGTTTAGTGTCTGCCTTCAGCTCAGGGCGTGATCCCAGAATCTGGTATCGAGTCCCACATTGGGCTCCCTGCGAGGAGCCCGCTCCTCTCTCTGCCTCTCTCTCTGTCTGTGTGGCTCTTATGAATAAATAAATAAAGTCTTTATATTTAAAAAAAAAAAGAACCGGGATCCCTGGGTGGCGCAGCGGTTTGGCGCCTGCCTTTGGCCCAGGGCGCTATCCTGGAGACCCAGGATCGAATCCCACGTCGGGCTCCCGGTGCATGGAGCCTGCTTCTCCCTCTGCCTATGTCTCTGCCTCTCTCTCTCTCACTGTGTGCCTATCATAAATAAAAAATAAAAAAAAAGAACCTTCAGAGAAGCCAATAACGCACCAGTTCTTAAAAAAAAAAAAAAATATATATATATATATATATATATATATATATATATATATCATAGCAAATAGGCATAAACTTCACAGTAGCTTTCCATGTAGATGTTTTGCATATATTTGGTTTGATTTTGACAATATTATATTTTAAATATAATGTGTTTCTGTTATGTTGAAAAACAAATATTATACACTGACCTGTATATTTCTATGTTTACCTAAAGTAGTATTAGATTTAAACTTTTTCGTGTCCAATTTTGTCATATGTGAATAAGAACAATTTCATTCTTTTTTCCTTTCTAATACTTATATCTTTTCTTTCTTCTCCTATCGAATTGGCTAGAACCTCAAAAATCCCAGATTTAATAATCCTAGATTATTATAGACACTTTGTAACATAATATGGAGGCTCAGTTTCATTTCTAATTTTCTTAGCTTTTTAAAAGGTATTTTATTTTTTAATCCTATATCTGTTTCTTATAAAAAAATTATTAAATTGTTGTCTTTCTCATATGAAATTAAATTGTCCTTTGCAATATTATAGTGATAATAATGCAGTCCTAATCAAAATCTCAGCAGGCTTTTTTTTTTTTTTTTTTGGAAAAAATTGACAAGCTGATAACAAAAAATTTATATACAAATATTAAGAAAATAGATAAAACAAGTTTGAAAATTGAGGAAAAGTGGAAGATAAAAACTTCCAAAAAACACAGTAATTAAGATATTGCAGTGTAATTAAACCGATCAATGTAACAATATAGAAATCTAAAAATAGACCCACACATATATAATCAAATGATTTTTGGACAAGTTGTCAAGGCAATTCCAGCTATACAATAAACAAAAATAATTAATAAAATTAAAATCTCATGTTCATAAGAAACTTTAAATCAAAAGCATTGTTGATGCTAAAATAATTGATACTAAAACTTTAGGAGTGAAGGAGTAAAGGAAGAATAGTCCAGGAAATTAGTATCTGATGAACTTTGCAGATAATAAAGCTGAAAACTATGAGCTAATTATCTAATATAAAATATGTGAAAAGATGGAAACAAGATAACATTTAAGACATATAAATGGCAAGAAATAATGAAGATAAAAGCAGAAATCAATGCAAGGCATTATAGGTAGAATAGAAATATTTGAAAGGAATATTGTCTCAAAAAAAAACTAAAAACAAGCATACTTTTGTCAAAACTAATTTTTATAAAATAGACATATTAATAAAATTATAAAAATAAAGGGGAAATACTGCAGATGTAGATAACATTAGGAAGATAGTAGGTATTATAACAAATTTGCAAATGTAGAAAAATACATTTTTAATAGGAATCTATCACTTCCTAAAACTTACACAAGAAGAACTAGAAATTCAGAATAACCAAATTATTAAAGGAATCAATTATTTTAAAAATCTCATAAGGAAAATAAAACAATGTTTTTAGGCATTCTACACAATTTTGAGGGAACTGATTATTTCAATCTTAGGTATTTATGGAGAATAGAAAAATAAAAATACAAATTTGGAAGCCAGAATTACCATAATAATATTAATACCCAAAGAGGATGTTACACAAGATGAAATTAGAGCTCATTTATCCACAAACATGAAGAGAAGTAGAAACATAAATCAAAAATACTAACCAACTGAACCTAACAATTTATAAGATAATTGACCATGACCAAGGTGATTTTATCCAAAGAATGTAGGATCATTTCTACTTGGAAAATCTGTTGACATCATTTAACTGAAAGTAATGTCATAATATTTAGTTAATGGCATTTGCTAATAAGAACATACATTAGGGTGATATAATCGGTGGGATGAAGAGGGGACTATTTAAGCTAGGGTGATCAGAGAAAAACCTTAAGGAGAAAATATTTAAGAGGGAAGGATGAAGGATGAAACAGAGGCAGTTATGGCAAGGTCTAAGAAGTCAGAGACTACAAGAAAGATCATTAAATTCAAAGGCTTTCAGATGGACATGAATGTCATGAACAAGATGGCTGAAAAAATATTAAGATTGTTGAAGTCAACAAGAGTCTAATTATATGGGGCCTTATAGATCTTGGTAAATAGTTTTGAATTTTATTCAACTTGCAATAAAAAGGCACTGGAGGTTTTTAAGCCAATGTGAAATATTCTTCTAGTAGCCTTATGGAAAAATAATTGTTGAGTGGTAAGTTTCTAAAACAAGGAGACCAGATAGGAGATAATTGCAGATGAATGATATAAGCTAGTGTTTTATTCTTGGATTTGTGAGTAGATTTTGTTCAGTAAATACTATGAAAATAGAACATAAAGGGCTTACCACCTTATTGGAATACATAATCTGTAGGATAGAAAAATAAATGATTATGCCTCAGATTTGTCTTTAAAAAAACTAGACAGAGGAACAGGGCCAGAGGCATAAGGGAAGTGGAAGGGTAAAAGAGGAGTTTAATTTTGAACCTGAATTTGAAATGTTAGAATGATGCTTGTGATGATTAATTTTGCATGTTGACTTGGAGAGTTTAATATTTAATATTTAAATTGGTGAAATTTAAGTAAAACACATTATCTCCCTTAATGTGGGTGGGCCTAATCCAATCATTTGAAGGCTGAAATAGAACAAAAGGATCATCCGGCACAAGCAAGAGAGAATTCGTCAGCAGATTGCCTTCAGATTTCATCTGTACCATCATCTTCCTTGGGTGTTCAGCCTGCTGGCCTTCAAACTGGAATAGCATTATTAGTTGTCCTGGGTCTCCAGGCTGCTGGCCCACTCTCCCAGTTTTGTACTTGTCAGCCTCCATAATCACATGAGCCAATTCCTTATAATACATGTCTTTCTCTCCGACTCTCTCTCACTGTGCTATTGGTTCTATTTCTCTAGCAAGCCCAGATTAATACAATGGTTTATACATAAATTTTAAAAAATATAGACTTAAATATTAAGAGAGGGTTACAGGATAGAGATGATTATGATAGATGGATGGTAAATAGATAGACGATAGCTTTGTGGGATTGATTTCCTCAATTCACACCTCTCTATCATCCAGTATGTTTCACTTATTTGTGGTTGCCTTTTTTAGTCTTTTGTCCAGAATCTTTCCATTTCTGTGATTGTATCACCTCCGGAGGCCAAGCAGTAGAGAACAGAGTATGACAAAACAAGGACTACCTTATTTCGTCCCAAATTCTTGAACCCAAAGCTCCACTAAAAGAAGGGAAAAGTGCTCTTCCTTCAGATTCAGAATTTTGGCTCTGTAATTTCCCCCATTTTGTCCACTTCAGTGCTGCTACAGTCCCTGAAGAATCATCTGATAGATGGGACATGAAAGAACAGAAGGAAAAGGAAAAAAAGAAATACACAGGACATCCCCACTTTCCCTGAGATTCAAGTTTCCTTTCCCACTTTTCAGTTTAGAATTCTAGATTTTTCTCCTGGTTCTCCATTTGCAATATAGTGCTCACTTCCAAATTCACACTACATGGCTTTTAGGCCAGAAGAGACCAATTCACTGGTACTTTGGGTTAGGGTATTCTTCCCCCTTTGAATGCTGATACTTTCAGACTTGTTGAAGAGCTGTCTCTTCATTCTGTCCAGGTTTTATAGATGGGTTCAATGGGAGAGATAAACTGGTGTTTGTTTGCTCCATTTTTCTGAAAATGGAATCTATACATTGAAAATTTATACAATGTAAATACTAAACAAAATCAATTTTTCTTGAGATGTTAATAGCAAATAAAATAGATGTTTTAATTAGGTTGTGCTGCCATAACCAAATAACATAGAGTGGGTAGATTAAACAGCACAAGTTTATTTTCTTATAGCTGGAAGTCTGAGATAAGGGTGCCAGCATGGTCAGGTTCTGGTGACAGCTCTCTCTCTTTCTTGCTTACAGGCATCCATCTTCTCTTGTGTTTTTATATAGTGGGGAGAAGTGGGGAAGGAGAGAGAAAAAGAAGAGAAAGAGATCTTCTTTTTAAGCCCACAGTTTTATGAGATGCCTGTATTTAACCTTAATTACTTCCTAAATACCCCGTCTCCAAATACAGTCACATTAGTCACACTGGGGGCTAGGGCTTCAGCCTAAGATTTTGCAGAGGACACAATTCAATCCATAGCGGTAGACTTTAAGGAAAGATGTGTTACAAGAAATAGGAATATTGGGATGCCTGGGTGGCTCAGCAGTTGAGCCTCTGCCTTTGGCTCAGGGCATCCTGAGTCAAGTCCCACATTGGACTCCCTGCATGGAGCCTGCTTCTCCCTCTGCTTATGTCTTTGCCTCTCTGCCTCTCTCTCTCTCTGTGTGTGTTTCTCATTAATGAATAATTAAATCTAAAAAAGAAACTTAAAAAAAACAAGAAATGGTAATACTAAATGATAAAGGAATTGAAAAGACATAGCAATCATTATGTTTCATGTACCTAGTTACACTGCTTCAAAATACATAAAGCAAATGTGAAAGAATAAAAGAAGAAAAGACATCCATGATAATATTTGAGAATGAGAAAAAAATCTAACTCAGAAATGCCCTATTTTCCATTTTGTTGAAACATATTTAAAAGCTTTATACCAAAGAGCAGCAGAATAATATTTTATTTTTAACTGCATTAAACATAACAATTTATTCATATTTAATGTATACACTTTAATTTTATTATATGCATAAATCCATAATATCATCACTCCAAACAAGGGAATAAACATATCTATCAGATATGTTTATCTATAAGATTTCTTCTCTTCCCTTGCTTTTTTCTTAATTTACCAAAATAAATAAAACAGTGATAAATAAACAGCATCAATGAGAGAAATCTTACCGAGAAAATTTTCTGACCACCATGGATTAAAATTAGAACTAAATAATAGAAGCATCACATAAAACTTCTAAGGGTTTGCAAATAAAACATGAGAAATTAGAACTCATTTTAAGTTAAATGATACCAAAAATACAGCATACTTAAACTCCTGGGATGCCAGAAAAAATAAAAAAAAAAAGAACAGAGAACATTGTAGCTTTAGTTATAAAAATTAAAATAAAGGTAGCTTAAATATAGACAATCTAAATCCAATTTCAAAACCATGTAGTTGTAAGTTAAACTGAAAGACTGTATAGAAAGGAGGAAGTAATAAAAATAATATTATCAGTGAAAAATACAAAACATGTATATCATGGAGATCATCAAGTACAAAAGCAATTTGTTCAAGAAGATAAATAAAATTGATAAATTCCAAGCAAAATTAGTAGGCTATCTCATAAAGAGCAAATGAATTATCAAAACATCATTGACAAAAAAGGGACACCATCAACACAGATCTCAGACATATCAAAAATAAAACAAGGCATGTTCTTAAGTAACAGATGGCAATAAATCTGGATGAAATTAACAAATTTCCTGAATAATAAAAATCTATCAAGTCAATAGGAAAGAAAATCTGAATCAACATTGAACTATTGAGTAATTGAATCTTATAAAACTAAAAAATGAAAATACACAGAAACTTGAGGTTGATATGGCCTCCTTCAGGAAATCCTGAAAAGTTCTAGTACCAATGTATAACACATTCTTTTAGAGAAAATTAAAAGAGGGGCCTGTTTCTTCACTTGTGTTATGAACTGAGATTTAGGTCAACTATGTCTGCAATCTGTCAGATTAACACATGGCCCAAGTTGGAATTATTCTAGGAATGCAAGGTTAATTTTATATTTGAAAATCAATCATGATCTATCATACCAAAATAAATAATAGGTGCAGAAAAAAACATTTAGTAAAGTTAGAACTCATTTATGATATCATCATTCGTGTCAGATGTAGTGTTCAATATGTTGGTTAATTGAATTTAAATAAAAAATTTTAAAAAGAACCCATTTATGACAAAAAAAGAGAGAAAACTGTTAACAAACTAGATATAAAAAAGAACACCTTCAAAGAATTTTTGCTAATCATTTATATTTTCTAATACAAACTTATTTTTGCCTTTCAATTACAGATCTATATAAATCACATTCAAATAACTTGTTTGCTGTGAGTTAGGGGTCAGGATTATTTATTCACAGTAGGCAAGCAATCATTTCATGACACTTAGTAAACAGGTTATTTTTCTTTCACAGAATTACAGTGGTGCCTTTATTATATAAATCAAATCATCATATATATATTCTTTTTATGTATTCTTTTGTATCATTGGTCTTTTTAGTCCTTCCTGCTAACATCACATTGTCTTGATAACTATAGTTTTATAGTAAATCATCCATAATGGTAGTATAAGCCCTACTACTTCAGACTAATTTAGGTATTTCTGTTTTAAAATCAGCTTGTCAATTCCAACAAAAAAAGCTTGGAATTTGATTGGTTTTTGAACTGAATCCTTCGGTCAATTTGAGGGAGATTGACATTTTAACAATACTGAGTCCTCTTATCCATGAAATGGATATACATGTGATATATTCATATAATGTAAGCAATAAAAGAACTATTGGTGCACTCAATATTGATGAATCTCAAAAACTGTAAGTTGAGAAAAAGAAGACAGAAACAAAGGCTATTTATTTCTTGGTGCCATTTTTATGAAGCTAAAGCATAGCTAAAGATATGCCATATTGTTAAAAATCAGAACAGAAACATTTCGTGGAGAGATCATGCCTGGAAACTTGCTGAAGAAAGCTTTCTGAGTAATAAAAACATTCTATATCTTCTACAGTGTACTACGTATGCAGGTATGTGACATATAAATACAATTCAAATATGTATGTATATGTGTATGTACATATAATATGTATAAATTGTATGTGAATGTGTATATATGTTAAATAAGTATTCTATATATATGTGTACATGTACATAAAACTGCATCAAGGCATAAGATTTGTGTGAAACCATTACACAAAATTTTATCAATTTTGAAAAGGCAATAACCAGAAGTGGCTAAAAATATTTTAATTTCAACTATTAAAAATAAAAAAGTTATCAGATTGTTTTCTCTTTTATGTTTCAAAACCATATATAATGCCAGAAATTTTAACCTGAAGAGTACAAAAATGCAGAATATAGTGCCAAAGGAAAATTAATGTATCAGTGTTAATGTAAATCAGCAAAATGTTCTTCAAGTAAACTATGAATTTTAAGTGATTCACTATTTCGAATTAAACAAAATTTTACCAGCCTTATATAATAAACTTGAAATCATATGTACCTAACTAAATACCTACAAAAAACACAAAGCAAACACTAAAAGAGCTACTAGCCCAAATAAATCATACTTGGATAATTAATTTTTCAGACCAAATTTAGAAGACTTGAACAATATTGGCAAGCTTTGTCTGAAAGGCATATATAGAATCTGACCTTAAATTAGAGACTAAAAGATTTTATAAGCATAAGTGGCAGGCATACTATGGTAAGTAATCACATGTTGCTCAATCAATACTCATCTGCATATTTTTTTTCATTCTAGTGATTGACACATAAGAAGCCTTAATAAATGTCAGTTACTGTTGTTATTTTACAACTACTGTCCTAAGCAAGTATTATTTGCAAAAAGAAACTTGTCTGCTTAGTTGCAATATTTTTCCTAAAATATTTTTTAAAAATCCAATGTTTAATTTTACTTTTTACTTTTTCTATTATTTTATTTTCAAAATGGAAGTAATCATAAACATATTCTGTAGGAGATTCTAATACTCTAGTCCTTACCTTTTACAAGTTTTTCATATTGGTCTGTTATGTACTAAATCGAGCCCCCTAAAATTCATATATTGAAGCCCTAAGCCCCATGTGACTGTATTTGGAGATTTAACCTTTATGGAAATATATATTTTTTTAAGATTTTATTTATTTATTCATGAGAGACACAGAGAGAGAAAGAGAGAGAGAGAAAGAGAGAGAGAGAGGCAGAGACACAGGCAGAGGGAGAAGCCTGAGGTGGGACTCGATTCTGGGTCTCCAGGATTAGGCCCTGGGCTGAAGGCGGCGCTAATGAGCCATCTGGGCTGCCCTTTATGCAGATAATTAAGATTAAAGGAGATCATAAGAGTGGATCTCTAATTCAATAGACCTGGTGTTCTTACAAAAACAGGAACAGACACCAGAAATACCTATCTGCACGTACATAGAGGAAAATCCACGTGAGAGAACACAGCAAAAAGGTAGCCATAGAAGAGAGATCCCACCAGTGACTAACCCTGCTGGTAGTTCAATCTTGGACTTTTGATCTTCAGAACTATGAGGAAATAAATTAGTTATTTAAACCACTTCAATCTGTAGTATTTTGTAATAGCGGCCTGAGCTGATTAGTAGAAGTTCAATGTGAGATTGTCATAATGAGAGTGTAAAGGAAGGTCATCTCAAAAACTAAACCATGTATCGGATCCCATCATACTATGAAAGGAAAGGTCAAAATACATGTCGTAGTAAGAAGATAGAAGACAAGCAGTTAATGGGGAGTGGGGGTAAGAAACTACTTTTTTTTAAAGATTTGTTTATACATTGAGAGAGAGAAGGAAACTACTTTTACACAAATAGCTAAATTGAAATTTCTGAATATCATTTTTTTCCATCTTATTGAGCTATAAATGATAACAGGGAACAGGACAGATACAGAATAAGAAATGATTGTTAAAGGATGCCTGGGTGGCTCAGCTTCCTGCATGGAGCCTGCTTCTCTATCTGCCTGTGTCTCTGCCTCTCTCTGTGTGTCTCTCATGAATAAATAAATAAAATGTTTTTTAAAAAAAGAAATGATTTTGTAAGGATACATTGAATAATTGCTATACCTTTTCCACATTATCCTGCAAACAAGCAAATCTGTAACTATAGTAATAATATGCTATTATTTGTTATATTATTATATAATATCTTATTATTTAAATTCTTGAAATTTAGCCAAATCCTCAGAATCCTTCAATTTCTTTAGCATTCTTCCTCTCTCTCTCTGTCTCTCTCTGAGATGGGTGGTATATTAAACTGTGATAATTTGATAAAGGGACCATTTGTCAATGGGTATGCAAGACATAAGAACTTTGCCATGCTTGTAAGGATAGTAATAAAAAAATGTCACCCAGACTTGAAGGAAAGGACAATGTCATTTTACTACGGTCACAGACAGAGGCTTCCACTCAATATTTCAGACAATTATAGGCATGCTGGCAGTGGTGGTAATAAATACTTTGCTCTCAGCCTGTTCCTCTCTTTAGACCAAATCAAGGTAAAAGCAGAGGGTAAAGGAACCCTTTAACCTAATCTGTTGGTGTCACCTTCTGGGCTAGAGAGCAGGGTGGAAAATGCTGCAAAGCTGATATAGAGAGACAAACATAAGATACCCAAATGTATTCCCAGAAACCATTCTTGAAGTATGTTCGACAAAATGCTATTAGATATATACTAATAGTGATAAGTATGGATATACTAAAAAGTGATAGTGTGGGTTTTGGATTTTTCTTAGACTGTGTATGTTTTAGTATGTCCCAAGTGCACGATAATAAGTATTTTATATTTGCAAACAAAATTATAAAGATATTTTAGTTTTGAAAATAAAGTTTAAGCAACTGTGCCAAGTCAGCATTCTTATTTTTGGTCATTATTTAGCCTAACTCAATGGGTTAATTTTTGATTTTTTTAAATGTATGGAAGATTCACATAATTAATTTATTATAATATATAATATAAATATAATTTAATTATAATTAAATTATAGATGAACATAATCTGTTAATAATTTGATCAATATGTATTATGTCTAAAGATATTCTTTTGTGAATACAAATATAACTTTTGTATATATAATTAAAAGTTATTGGGGTAATATTTTTCTTGCCCTGATGCCAAGTGAACCATGTATTTACATTTTGGTAAAATTTCAGATGTCACTTTTTATATTTTTCTTGTATTGATAATAGTACCTGTATCATGTTAGACCAATATGGATGGCATGCCTGTGTTTAATACATTAGATGACTCTATTCAATTTTATTGAGTGACTATCTTTAATAATTACATTAACGTCCAGGCAAATGAATTATCTTCCTGAATGTGAGTGTGTGCATGTGTGTTCTTTTTTGCCAGCACCCCAGAACCATAAGTCTGGAATCGCTTGCAGTTATTTTAGCCCAATTACTGAGCCTTAGTATGGGAATAGCTTATGATGATATTAACAAATGCCAGTGCTCAGGAGCTGTCTGCATAATGAACCCAGAAGCGATGTAAGATGCTTTACTTTTATATGCTTTATATACATAGTTTATATAAAAATAAGTTTGGTATATTTAGTTTAAAGAGTCTAGGCTGCTAAAATAATTAATTATGGTCAAATATAAGCTTTATCCAACAATGTCCAAGTCATTGGATCCATTCCAATGCCCAAGCTGATTGTCTACCTCACTGTCACTTGTATTCTTTTTTTTTTTTTTTTAAGATTTATTTATTCAGAGAGAGAGAGAGAGAGAGAGGCAGAGACACAGGCAGAGGGAGAAGCAGGCTCCATGCAGGAAGTCCGACGTGGGACCCGATCTCGAGTCTCCAGAATCACACCCTGGGCTGCAGGCGGCGATAAACCACTGCGCCACCGGGGCTGCCCTGTCACTTGTATTCTGATGTCACACTTGCTTTATCATATGTGATCTAATTCTACATTTATTACTATATGCCTGAATTTATAATCTAATCCATGATTTGATAAGCCAAATTCAGGCTCGTGATCCCTATACAAGAATGATTTATTAGTTTGGTCTTGTCTGCATCAATCTCTTTCATTTTGACCTCACTCAACCAAAAGTATTGGCATCTCCTGGTTTCAGAGGAGCTGTTATTCAGCTTTTTCTGTTACTAGTGAAGGCTTTTTTGCAGTATCCTTGTCATGCCTTAAAGATCTAGTGAATTTGTTGTAGTCATAATTATTTTTAGAGTATGATGGTTAGATTTTATAGAATTAGGATCAAATATAGGATTTAGGAAACCATCATCCAGTCAGTGACTAGAGCCAGCCCCTTGTCTTTCTGAAGGACATTTCTCACAGCCATTTTCTGCTTGTCTATGTTTTAGAAAATCAACCCCACTGCCTACAGCAGCAAAGTTGATAATAACACATTCTCTCTAATAATAATCCATCAGTTGATGAACATTTGGGTTCTTTCCAATATATATATATTGCTATATATATATATAGCAATACTAATCAGCCATCAAAAAGAATGAAATCTTGCCACTTGCAAAGATGTGGATGCAGGTAGAGTGTATTATGCTGAAAGAAATAAGTCAGAGAAAGTCAAAAACCTAATTTCACTTATACATGGAATTTAAGAAATAAGACATGAACATAGGGGAGAAAGGAGGCAAAGCATAAAACAAACTCAACTATAGCAGGATACATATTCTTCTCCATGCATTTGGAAATTCTCCAAAATAGATCAGATATAAGGTCAAGATAATCTAAATAAACTGATTGGAAGTCCTGTATTCAACTGAAAATCAGCTCTATTATCAAGGAAAAATGAGAGAATGGGTACATCCAACAAATGTTTGCAAAGATTCAAGCTGCAAAAAATTTCTCTAGTTGGATATAATTATTGATATTTTCTTTCTTATAACAGCATTAATTTTACTACTAGAAAGTTTATATCTTATAAACCAGTTCACACATAGTAAAATATTTTGCATTGCCTAATTTTTAGTAATATAATGTTTTATGTGTTTTGGTATATAAATGGAAATCATCTGAATTACTGGCAATGTAATAATAAATTATTTGTGGTCATAACTGAAGTGTATGTTCAACCAGGATATGACCTCTAAACAAAATTGCAATTCATTCAAAACACCCTAATTTGTTCGACTCTATGTAAATAACATTTCCCTGTGCTAATTCAAAGAACTGTGATTTGAGTCTATTGCCTTAATATTCAAAAATTCGCATTAGCTATATCTGTCATCAAATTATAAACCTTTATGAATATAATCTTTTCACATGTTAATGCTACTCAGCATAATAAAAATCATAATAGAAAAGCAACCAAAGAATGTACTATTTTCAACAGAAGGTTTCCACCATGAATTCATTTTTAAAGATATATAGATATATATATATATATATATATATATAGAGAGAGAGAGAGAGAGAGAGAGAGAGCGCTTTTACTCTGGCTAAAGAACAAGAATGGGAATGCCTTTTTCCTGAAGCTAAAAAAGTAGGAGATGATAATGAGCAAATAATAAAATTTTGATTGCTAATAAATATTTTAAAAATAAATGTCACTAAAAGGATAAGAATAGTAAGGGTTGATATTTTAAATGTGTGCTTATAAATGTTATCTCTGAATAAAGAATTGGATACTGGACTCCTGAGTTTAGGCGATATGTTTGAGTTAGAGATACAACTCTCTGAGCTGTCAGGTATAGATGTTACTCAAAATGCAGTACTGATAATATTATCTATAATTAAATATAGATAAAGCAGCAAAAAGCCCAATCTCTTTTGTTAATACAGGGTATTATATATATAGGAATCAAGAAAAGAAAAAAGAAGCAACAAATGAAACAGGTGGAGTACTTTGTGAGATAGGAGCTATAAGAGAAAATAATGTCATGAGTGAGTGTAATATAAGAACCAATAAAATTTTAATCCTAACTAAAATTATTTAATATAAATTCTTGCACATTTGACTTCCCTTGTACAGATTTTGAAAGCTTGACACTAACAAAATTGAGCATTTTGACTCTTGTGGAATGCTATTAAGTAGCTTTATTCCAAGTCTAGGCAATTTATGAAGCAACAACTTACATAAAAAATTGAAATTTGATGTATGTTTAGTCATTCCAGTGGTGTGAAGATCTTTAGTAACTGCAGCATGGAGGATTTTGCACAGTTTATTTCAAAGCCAAAGTCCCAATGTCTTCAAAATCAGCCACACTTAGATCCATCATACAAAGTTGCAGTTTGTGGTAATGGACAAGTGGAACAAGGAGAACAATGTGACTGTGGAAGTGCAGAGGTTAGTACTAATTTGGAAGAATATATAACAGAATTACATGAAAAGTTGTAAATAAATTTTTATAGTATTATGCTGCCATTTTCCCTAATACATCAAACTCACTTTTATATTAAAATGTCGAGTGCACTTGTATATCATTATATGGATTCAGTGGTTTGTAGGTTATTCATACAGGTGATTTTCAAGGTCACTAATTATATAACTGAGTTGTCTGATATTTTACTTTCCCTCTTGAGTGTTGTCTTCCTTCATACAGGCATACCTTTGGTTCTAGGCCACCACAATAAAGTGAATATCACAAAAATTTTTTGATCTCCTGGTGCATATAAAAGTTATGTTTATATGTAATAAAATTGACTATAAAAATAGTCAATTAAGTGTGGAATAGAATTATGTTTAAAAAACAAGGTAAATAGTTAAATAATTTTTTTGCTAAATACATTTGCTAATACATTTTTTTTAAATGTTAATTATAATCTGAGCTTTCAGCAAGTCATAATCTTGTCTTAATGTTGATGGCTGCTGACTGATCAGGATGGTGGTTGCTGAAATTTGGAGTGGTTTTGGCAGTTTCTAAAATAATACAACAATGAAGTTTCCTGCATTGATTGAGTCTTTCATGAACAGCTCCCCTGTAAGCATGTGATGGCATTTGACGATGTTTTACTCACAGTAGAATTGTTTCAAATCGGAGTCAATCTTCCCGAGCCCTGCTGCTGTTTAATCAACTAAATTTATATGATATTCTATATCTTTCGTTGTCATTTCATCAATCTTCACAGCAGGAGTAGATTCCATCTCAAGAAATGACTTTCTTTGCTTATCTATTAGAAGAAGCATCTCCTTGTCAAAGTTTTATCATGAGGTTTCAGTAATTCAGTCCAGGCTTCACTTTCAATTCTAGTTTTCTTGCTATTCCCACCACACCTATAGTTACTTCTTCCACTGAAGTCTTGACCCCCTCAAGTTTTTCATGAGGGTTGGAATCAATTTATTCAAAACTTATGTTAATGCTTTCTGAATGCTTTTCATGGCACCCAGTACAGTGAGTCCTATCCATAAAGTTTTCAACTTTGCTCAGATCCATTAGAGAAATCACTATGTATTGTAATTGTAACTTTATGAAATGT
Organism: Canis lupus dingo; assembly: GCF_003254725.2. NCBI lineage: Eukaryota > Metazoa > Chordata > Mammalia > Carnivora > Canidae > Canis > Canis lupus. The sequence goes on along the minus strand of NC_064258.1, from coordinate 26,816,018 downwards.
AAATTGAAGTTACTCCTTGATCAGTGTTCTGCAGAATGGATGTTGTGTTAGCAATCATAGGAACATTAATCTCATTGTACATCTCCATCAGAACTTTGGGATGACCAGATGTATTGTCAATCAGTAGTAATATTTTGAAAGACTTCTTTTATTCTGAGAAGCGTGTCTCAACAGTGGTCATAAAATATTCACTAAACCTTGTTGTAAACAGCTGTGCTGTCATTCAGACTTTGTTGTTTCATTTAAAGGGCACAGAGAGAGTAGATTTAACATAAAATTTAAGGGCCTTAGAATTTTTGAAATAGTAAATTAGTATTGGCTTCAACTAAAAGTCACCAGCTGCATTAGCTTCCAAGAGAGTCAGCCTGTGCTTTGAAGCTTTGAAGTTAAGCATTACCTTCTCTGTCCTACTATGAAAGTCCTAGATGACATCTTTCAATGGAAGCCTGTTTTATCTCCACTGAAAACCTGTTGCATAGTATAGTCATCTTCATTATCTTAGTCAATCTTCTAGATGACTTGTTACAGCTTCTATATCAACACTTTCTACTTAACTTGGCACTTTTATGTGATGTACATAGCTTCTTTCCTTAAACCTCATGAACCAACATCTGCCAGCTTCAGAGTCTTCTGCAGCCTCCTCACCTCTCTCAGCCTTCACAGAATTGAAGAGAATTAGGGTCTTACTGTAGATGAAGTTTTTGCTTAAGGAAGTGTTATGGTTGATTTGATATTCTATCCAGACCACTAAAACTTTCTCCATATTAGCAATAAGGCCACTTTGCTTTCTTATCATTCAAGTGTCCCTGAGACAGCAGTTTTAATTTCCTTTAAGAACTCTTCCTTTGCATTCAAAACTTGGCTAATTTTTTGGTGTAAGAGTCCTGGATTTGGCCTATCTCAGCTTTCAATATGCCTTCCTCATTAAGCTGAATCATTTCTAGCTTTTGACTTAAAGTGAGAAATACGAGACGACTCCTTTTACAGGGTTATTAATTGGCCTAATTTCAATGTTGTGTCTCAGGGAATAGGAAGCCGGAGAAGAGGGAGAAAGAGGAGCAGCTCATCAGTGAAATAGTCAAGAGAATACACAATTAAGTTTATTGTCTTATATGGGCATGGTTCATGACACTACCCAAAATTGCAATAGTAACATCAAAAATCACTGAAAACAGATCATCATAACAAATATAATAATACTGAAAAAGTTTGAAATACTTCAAGAATTACCAAAATGTGACACACAGACTGTTGGGAAAATGACACTGATAGAATCAAAATCAAAATCAAATCAAATCAAATCTTCAATTAAAAAAAATGTAATATCGGTAAAGTGCAATGAAGTCAAGCACAATAAAATAAGGTACTCCCATATTTCTTCCTAACCTAGGATCTTCTGGCATTCAGAAAAATAGATACAAAGTTTTCACAATTCAACAAGAAAATGAGGCATACTTGAGGCTTTGAGTATTTTAATACAGGTCAATATTTAAGTAAAAAATATTGGACCATATATAATTAATAAAACCATGTTTCTGGGGATTGCTTGGTGGCTCAGTGGTTTAATGCCTGCCTTTGGCCCAGGGCGCCATCCTGGAGTCCCGGGATGGAGTCCCGCGTCGGGTTCCGGCATGGAGCCTGCTTCTCCCTCCTCCTGTGTCTCTGCCTCTCTCTCTCTCTCTCTCTCTATCACAATTAAATAAATCTTAAAAAAAAAAAAACATGTTTCTAAACCACATAGGTCTTAGATAAATTGAAGGAAGGTGGGAAGAGTTGAGATAAAAGGAATGTAATGAAGGAAAGAGTTCATGAGACTCATAATGGGCATATGGAGGTGAAAAAATCAAGACAAGAAAGGAGTTCAGTGTTCCCTACAGCAGTAGCTTAAGTCACTCATGTGCACCCTCCCCAATATGAAAGTGAGCTTTACATACCTTGTTGGGTGATGTGTTTTTAAGAAACTATTTCCCAGTACCCACTTGTCTTTTCTTGTTTGGGTCTGAATGGAAACTCTGAAAATTTCTAGTAAAAATTGACAGCTGTGTATTATAGCTCTATTAATTATCATATAATTGAGACAGCCCCTGTGATATAACTTTACTTTCTGGAATCCCATATAGATGGCAATACAATGATTTGATTAGACAGATTAGTTCTGGAAAATACAGCAAATTTAGTTTGCTTTAATAAGTATTATGCTATAACTCATATTAAGACTAGTGAAATACATGATTTATTTTTGTGTAACTTATTGAGATTTTTGTCCATTAACCCTATACCAAATCCCTAGGAATTTAAAAAGTAAAAGTGTGTGTGACTGTATGTAAGAATTGTTTCTCCAGCCTTCTCCATTTTAACTGTTGCTTTTATTACGCATAACAATTGAATTTTGAAAAGACAACTACTGGGAATATTGAATGAATCATAGCACTAATCAAGACATAATAATATAGATGAGTGATATAGAGGAGTTAATTTCAGTCATGTTTGTTTAGAAACATAATTTTCTAGCTCTTCATCTTCAGAGAATTAAATGTAAAGTAAACTTTGAGCATCCCATAAAAGTTACAGACTTGTTAAGACACAGTAGATTCATAAGACTTGATTAGGAGCTAGTCACTATAATGAAAGCGATAAATTATAGCTTCTATTTATTTTTGTCTTGTATTTAACTATCTCTGTCTACCCAGCTCTCTTTATCAGAGAGCTTGATGTCTTGCCTTTCGTGGACTCCAGAGTTTCAGAAAATCCTACTACCAACATAGTCAAACCTACCTAGGGATATACAATATAGCATAGAGTAGTAACTAATATCTGTTAAGTAAATGATTAAGTAGCTTCATATTTTGTTCGCCAACATGTTATTTAAACATCTATCTGTATATTATATAATATGTTGTCATCATAAAAATATGTCTCTAACACAAGTAAAATTGGAAGATACTTCAGAGCATTTGATTTGCCTTTTAGGATTGTGAAACTGTTTCAAACACATGCTGTAATCCTGCCACATGTACACTAAAAGTTGGCTCAATTTGTGATACTGGTGCATGTTGTAAAAATTGTCAAGTAAGAGCTTTTTAAAATTTTCTATGTTACTTACATGAACAAAGTCATTTTTTCATAATATTTATATGTTTACATTCTGCTTTATTCAATGTCATTTACTTCACTCCATCAGTATTCTGCAAAAGGAGAAATATGTAGAATTTCCACTGATGAATGTGATCTCCCTGAATATTGCAATGGATCATCTGCAACATGTCAAGATAACTTTTTTGTTCAGAATGGGCATCCATGTGGAGAGAATCAATGGGTCTGTCTGAATGGAAGTTGTATAAGTGGGCTACGACAATGTATAGCTGTATTTGGTCAAGGTATTTATTATAATTTGATCTCTCATATATGTATTTTTCTGGAAAGCAAAAAAAAAGATGTTGATACATAATTGTGATTTTAAAAAATAATGTGATTTTTAGTATAAATATTTTAAAGGATTACAGAAAGATATAATGAATACTCTGTAAGAAAAAAATTAGACAAGTTGTCTGGAATTAAAGTTATGAATTATTTCCACAAAATAATAAAGGGAAAGATTCAAAGTCCATGGGATCTTCATTTAAGAAGGAAGAAAGCAGACTGAACATAAGTTACACTTCCTTCTCTTACTCCATATCCACAATTTTTATTAGTAAATATAAAATAAATACATATGGCTATGGGCATTAGAAGGTCATAAATGTAAGTTGGCATACGAATACAATTTAAATCATACATGCAGGTACACACTTCCAGTTACACAAATTCACACCTGGGAACCACAAGGATAGCTTATAAAATCCCAAAAAGGGGTCATGAAGATCCAGTAACTATGGAATCATTGAAAGATGATGTGCACCAAAGTTGAAAACAAAAAGGAAAATCATGGTACAAAATATACACAGAATCATTTGCTGAAAAAGATGGAGACAGCAGCAATGGCAGCAGCATGTCATGTCTGTATCAGAAAAGGCAAGAGCAATTGACAGAGGAATTATTTAGGATATTCATATAGATAGCCAGGTGGGTCAATCTTTTCTCAATTGTAACAGGTAAATGCCTCCTCTCGTTTTTGTGTAAAAATGAGTTGCAAAATGATTATTAACCCAAAATAAAAATACAATGACATAGAATGACTGTTGGTTTGAAGAAAGGTGACACAAAGATACAAGGGAAGAAACTTATATTATGGTAAAGTGCTCTCCCAAAGAACTGGGTGACTTGAACCACAAAGGAAATTTTGAAGAGAGATATTTCTATCTCCCCATCTCTCTCTCTCAGATATCTATCTATCTATCTATCTATCTATCTATCTATCTATCATCTATCTATCATCTATCTATCATCTATCATCTATTTTCCTCCTCATCATCATCTATCATCTATGATAGAATTGCAAATTTCACCAAATCTTAAATCGGTAGATATCCACCCCCCCAAAAAAAGTATGTGATAGCATGCATTTGAACTCCTATAATTTACTTTCCAAATTTATTTCTATAAGAATTGGTTGTTAATGATGTCGCAGAAAAGGGAGACTAAACCAGGGGATAGAAGAATTAGCCAGAAGAAATAATCATCATAGGAATTAGCAAAATTCACTGTTGACTAATAAACATATCTCTTAAAACATAAAGAATAATATGAAATGGAGTTCTTAATATATCAAAAATGTGGTAATCCCTAGAAGAATAAAAATAGAAAAAAATAGTTTCACTGAGGAAAAAAAACAAATCCTGAAACAAAAGTCAATCATTCCAATAAAATGTGGCACAAAGTAAAATGAAAAATTTTCATAAATCAAGTATTCATTTTATAATTTAAGATAGCTACAAGAATAATAATAAAATAATATGAAACTACAATATTTCTCTCATAAAGGAGAAAACCAAAAAGAATAACAATACTTGATTAGCCCCAAAGAAGACAAGAACAAAGTTAAAAAAAGAAAATAGAATGGACGATAAATTCTAAGATAGCTTATTTACATTTAAATATTTAGCAATTAAATTAAATATAAAATCTGTATTCAATATTAAATTTAGGGATAGGATGTAGCGAGTAGCGACAGATGTAATTGTGAGAAAATAACTAGAAAAACCAAGATGCATCGTATTGATGATACTGTATTTTTAAATTCTTTTAAAAATTATTTATTTATTCATGAGAGACAGGGAGGCAGAGACACAAGCAGAAGCAGAAACAGGCTGTCTGTGGGGACCCAAATGTAGGACTAGATCCCAGGACCCCAGGATCACGCCCTGAGCCAAAGGCAGACACTCAACCCCTGAGCCACCTGGTGTCCCCTGATGATATTTTAAAAAGTATTAGACTATAATGAAACCAAAGATAGCTAATTGTTTAAATTACCACAGGAGAGAAAGTTTGTGTATTTTAGGGGACTATTATTAGCCAATTTTTTTCCTAGAGACATTTGGAGATTTTGAAAGCTGAAAGTCAGGCTTGGATTAGGCAGAAATCTTCCACTAGAAAAAAAAATTGAAAATTTTAGCATTTGAAATTTAAGGGGACTGTCAAAACCATAGAAAAAAATTTCCGTGAGGCTTTTTGGGAGCTTTGAAGCTGCTCAGCAATTTGTTTAATTAGATTAAAAACATTAAAAAGGCATTATGAATTTCCCTGCAGTCACAAGATAATCAAAGACCAAATGGTGGAGTAAGCTTACCACCACAAATCCTTAGTCTTCTAAAAGATTTAAAGTGCCTATGTTAGCAGGCTAGGAAGCTTTCTGAGATTTTCTGAAGGTAAACATTTATCTCAAGCAGACTTATAGTGAAGACAAATATTGATAAGTCAGTAGCTTGCAAGGGTCACACCCAAGATAATGAGCAGATTCAGAATAAAACTGTACATCAGCCCTGACACATTTAATTGCCTGATTTGATTTCAGTGGTCACTACCTCAGTCAACCTGCCTAATTTTGGAAAGAGTCATTAAAAAGATAAGATAGAGAATGGAAAGTAGCAATATTTAAAGAGTTAAGAACCAATAATTTTCCAAATGAAAGCTAATCCTACAAATTCAAGATGCTCTAAGAATCTTAAGAAGAATGTCTAAAGATAAAACACATAAAGACATCATAGCAAAACTACTACAAAAAATGAAAAGATGAAAACAAAACATAGAGAGTGGGAGAAAAAAGACACAATGCCTTTGAAAAGGCAAGTGTGAGTCAGATTTCTTGTCAACAATTAGAGAAGCCAGATGATGAAGTAAAGACACTTCTTAAACACCAAAAGAAAATAACTGCCCACCCAGAATTCTGTAATGATCCAAAATACTCTGTAAATATTTTCAATAAATGTCCTTGAACAAGTGTACATAGACAAAAGAATGAATTTGAACCCCTACCTCACCCCAAACACAAGAATTAACTTCAAATGTATTGTAGATCTAAATGTAAGAGCTAAAACCATAAAGCTTTTAGAGGAAAGCATAGGCATAAATCTTAATGACCATGGATTAGGCTAAATTTTCTTAGATAAGATACTCAAAGCACAAGTTATAAGAGAAAAAGGAATAATTTGGATTTCAAAACTTTAAGGAGATTTTGTTCTTCAAAGAAAATCACCAAGAAAGTGAAAAGACAGCTCAAGGAGTGGGAGAATATATTGCAAACCATATTTTTAATAATGGTCATATACAGAATACATAAGACATTCAACTCAACAATAAAAAAGACAATGTAGTTTAACAAATAAGGAAATAATCTGAATAGACATTTCTGGGAAAAAAAAGACATAGAAATGGCAAATCATATGAAAGATGCTCAATATCATTAATTATTAAGGAAATGCAAATTAAACCCACAAAAATATACTTGTTCACATTCACTAGGATAGCCATAATTGAAATAGCAATTTTTGTGTTTTGTGAGGATAAGGCAAAATCCTAACTCTTATGCATTGCTATATAAAATAGTACAGTTGCTTAAAAAAGCAGTTTGGAAGTTCTTCAAAATGTTGAACATAGCAGTTTAACCCTTGGTATGTATTAGCCAAGAGGACTGAAAACATGCCCACAAAACCTTATATGCAAATATTCCTGATACCATTTATTCATAATAGCCAAAATGTAGAAACAACGCAAATATCCATCAACTGATGAATGAGTAAATAAAAAGCAGGATATCATTTAATTGATAAAAATGAAGTGATATTTGCTAAATGTGAATAAATTTTGAAAACCTATGCTAAGCTAAGAAAGCCAGCCACAAAAAAAAAAAACCAGATTCTGATTCCATTTATATTAAGCATACAGAAAAGGCAAATATATAAAGATAGAAGGTAAATTAATAGTTGCCTGAAGCTAGGGGAAGGAAAGAAAAGATGTATGTGATTGTGTGTGTGTGTGTGTTGTTCAACATATATTCAGTTTACTATTACAGCATATTGGTGATCACCTTTACTGCTTCAACTTAATTCTAAAATGCACTGCAATGTGGTATCTGCTAAAAGCTAAGTGTTTGTTTGACTGTTTGGTTGTTGGTTTTAAACCTAAAAGTGTGAATGTTTTTCAGTGTTCTCTTGGTCATTTTTCTCTGCTTTGTCAATCTTATGCTATTTTAATTTCTCTCCCTTTACAATTATTTTAATATCTCAAAAATAAGGCATCTTAGCCTTTTGTATCTTCTTCATATGTATTGACTTACTCCTCTCCATATGAATTTAAGAACTAGATTAATAAATTAACTCATACATTAATTTTAGTTTAATTAATATCTATATGATATTGAGTTATTCTGTGGGAGATCTAATGAGTGTGAAGTGGTATCTTGTGGTTTTCATTTGCATTTACCTGAAGACTAAAGATGAGCATCTTTTCATGTGCTTATTGACCATTTGTATGTCTTCTTTGGAGAGATATCTATTTACATTCTTCACCTGTTTTTTAATTGGGTTGTCTTTTTTATTATTGAACTGTAATAGCTCTTTATATAATCTGTATTCAGTTTATTAAGTTCATATTTTGCAAATCTTTTCTTCCATTGTGTAGATTATATCATCACTTTCCTGATAGCCTCCTTTGAAATGCAAAGTTTTAATTTTGATGAGGTTCAAATTCTCTATTTTTGTGTGTGTCTGCTTTACATTTTGGTGTTATATACAAGAAAGCATTGCTTATTCCAAGGTTCTGACTTACTCCTTTTCTTTTTCTTCTGGGAGTTTTCCTGTTAAATTTGGGTCTAGGGGATCCCTGCGTGGTTCAGCAGTTTAGCGCCTGTCTTTGGCCCAGGGCATGATCCTGAAGACCCGGGGTTGAGTCCCCCGTCTGACTCCCTGCATGGAGCCTGCTTCTCCCTCTGCCTGTGTCTCTCCCTCTCTCTCTGTGTCTCTCATGAATAAATAAATAAAATATTTTTTAAAAAATAAAAATAAATTTGAGTCTAGAATCGATTTTGAGTTAGTTTTGTATATGATGTGAAATATGGTTCCAACTCAGTATTTTAGCATGTGGATATCCAAATGTCTCAGCATCACTGTTAAAAAGATGATTACTCCCCTATTTAACTGACTTGGCATCTCTGCTGAAAAATCATTTGTTTACAAAAGTAACGGTTTATATCTGGGCCATCAATTTTAGTCCATTGATATATACATCACTGTGTTTATGTCAGTAGCACAGTGTCTTGATTACTATAGCTTTGTAGTTTAGAAATCAAGAAATGTGAGAAATCCAATTTTTTTCTTTTTAATATTATTTTAGATATCCTGGGTCTCTTCTATTTCTTGAAATTCAGAATCAGCTAATCAATTTCTGCAAAAAAGTCAGATGTAGAATTTTTATAGTAATTTTGTGTTGAATTTGTACATCAACTGGAGGTGCAATGTTATATCAACTATATGAAGACTTCTAATCCATAAACATGATATTTCTTTCCAATTATTAGTATCTTATTTAGTTAATTTTAACTAAATGTTTTATAGTTTTGTAATTACCAGTATACAAGCTCTATACTTTTGTTAAATATATTTCTTGGTATTCTTTTTGATGCTATCATAGATAGGATTTTTTTTCAATTTCATTGTTCATTACTAGTGTATAGATATCAATTGATATTGGTTATTGAACCTTTATCCTACAAACTACTAAAATTCCTTACTAGTTCTAATAAATATTTTTAGTGGATTCCTAGAATTTCTATATATCAGAAAATGTCATAGGAAATGAGTATATTTTAATTTCTTAACTTGCAATCTATATGCTTTTTTTTTTTTTTTTTTTCTTGGCTATTTTTCCTCCATTAGTACTTCCAGTACAATATTAAGTAGAAGTAGTTAGGGCATATATTCTCATTTATTCCCTATCTTAGGGGTTGGGAGTTGAGTTTTTCAATGTTACAGATGATGCTAACTATGGTTTTATTATACTCTTTATTAAGTTAAGGAAGTTCTACTTCTGTCACCCAGTTTTTGTTTTTTGTAAATCAAGAGTAAAATGCTAGGTTTTCCCATGCTTTTCTGTGTTTATTGAAATGGTCTTTTTTTTTTTTTTTTTTTTTTTTTGTCTTTTAGTTTATTGATACAGTGCATCACACTAACCTTGCATATCTGGAAAAAATACCACTTGGTCATGGTGTATTCTTTTTTATATTGATGGATATGGATTGTTGGTATACGCTTGAGAAATTTTTATTGTGAAAAATATACATGACATATCATTTTTACCATTTGTAAATGTAAAATTCAATCTCATTAAATGTATCCACATTACTTTGCAAACATCACGGTGATCCATCCGCAGAATTTTTTCACTTTTCCAAACTGAAATTTCATATCCATTAAAGGTGACTTCACTGTTCATTTTCAAGTACAACTGTTTTTAAGATTTTGACTTATATTTTCTTTTGTTGTCTGTGTTTTTTGCATCACATCCAAGAAATAATTGCCAAATCCAATGTCAGAAAACTTTTCCTCTATATTTTCTTCTAAGAGTTTTGTAGTTTTTAGCTACAATGTATAGAGACATTGAATTGATATGTTGTATACCTGAAACTAATGCAACACACTTTGTGTAAATTATACACAAATAAAAAAAGATGTTAAAGTTTTTATTTAAATTCAAGTTAGTTAACATATAGGGTAATATTAATTTCAGATGTACAATTTAGTGATTCAACACTTACATAAAACACCCAGTGTTCATCAAAACAAGTGCACTCCTTAATCCCTATCATTTTAAAAGAGAGTTTTATAATTGTAGTTCTTATATTTATGTATCTACTCCATTTTGTGTTAATTTTAGAATATCATATAACTAAGGGTTCAACTTCATTTATTTGCATATGTATATCCAGTTTCTTAACACTAATCATCAAAAAGACCATCCTTTCCAGCTGAATGGTTTTGGCACCCTAATCAAAAATTATCAGACGTATGAAAGGATTTACTCCCGGGGTCTCTATTTTATCCTATTTGTGTGTGTATATATATATATATATTCTATTTTATTCTATATATATTCTATTTTATTCTATAAATTCTACTTTATTAAATTTATTTATTTATTATATTTAATTAATATTTAATAATTAATTAATTCAATAATTAAATAATATATTTATTATAAATTATATTTTATTCTATTTTATTCTATCTGTATTTTATTCTATTTGTATATATATTTATATATATACATATATATCTGTCTTTATATATATATGTCTTTATCCTATATATATATATATATATATATAAATATATGTCTTTATCCTAGTATGCCAATATACATTGTTTTGAATACTGTAGCTTTTGTGATAAGTTTTGAAATCAGGAAGTATGAGTCCTCCAAGCTTGTCCTCCATTTTTAAGTTTATTTTCTCTATTTAAGGCCCTTGAGATTTTATGCAGATTTTAGGACAGATTTTTCTATTTCTGCAGAGAAAAGTCAGTATTTTGATATAGTTTGCATTGGAGCTGTAGATCATCTTAATAGTTTCCTGAAGCTTTGCTGAATTGATGTGTTAGTTGTGTGTGTGTGTGTGTGTGTGTATTTGTGTGAAATCTTTAGGGTTCTATATGTATAAAATCATGGCAACTGTGAACAGAGATAATACTTTTTCTGTTCCAGTTTAGGTGCCTATTATTTCTTTTACTTGCCTCTTGCTCTAGAGTAGGACTCCTACTACATTAAGTAAGTGACAAAATCTGGCATTCTTGTGTTGTTCCTTGTCATTTAGGAAAAGGTTTCAATTTTTCACCATTGAGTATTATGTTCACTGTGTTTTTTTATAGATGGCCTTTATTATATTGAAGGACTTTCCTATGTCTAGTTTGTTGTTTTTATCATTAAAATGCATTGAATTTTTCATATACTTTTTTTGCATCAGTTGACATGATCATGTGTTTTCCCCTTTTATTGTGCTAGTTTGGTGTATAACACTGACAAAGTTTTGTATTTGAATCATCCTTGCATGCCAGGAATAAATCTCACTTGGTAATGATGTACAATGTTTAAATATGCTCTAGAATTCAACTTACTAGCATTTTGTTGAGATTTTTAAAATCGCTATTCACACAGGGCATTCATCTGTAGATTTTTTAAAGGTTTTATTTAAATTCCAGTTAATTAACACATAGTATAATATATTAGTTTCAGGTGTACAATATGGTGACTCAACACTTCGATACAACAACCAGTACTCATCACAAGTGTGCTCTTTTTTTTTTTTTTTTATTAAAGATTTATTTTTTTTTAATTTTTATTTATTTATGATAGTCACAGAGAGAGAGAGAGAGGCAGAGACACAGGCAGAGGGAGAAGCAGGCTCCATGCACCGGGAGCCCGACGTGGGATTCGATCCCAGGTTTCCAGGATCGCGCCCTGGGCCAAAGGCAGGCGCCAAACCGCTGCGCCACCCAGGGATCCCACAAGTGTGCTCTTTAATCCCTATCACTTATTTAACCCATCCACCTACCCACCTCCCCTCTAGCAGCCATCCATTTGTTTTCTATAGTTAAGAGTCTGTTTTTTCATTCTCATCTCTATTTTCCCTCTATGTTCATTTGTTTTGTTTCTTAAATTCTGTAGATTTTTTGAAATTTTTATATCTATATTTGTAAAAGATATTGTTCTAATTTTTTTCTTTTTTGAAATATCTTGAGTTGTTTTAATAAGTCACATTGCATGATGCAAAAGCATTCCTTACTCATATTTTTAGAAGAATCTGTAATGTATCATATTGTCTCAAAATTTTGGAGAATTTACCAATGAAGTCATCTGCACTCAGCCATTTTATTGCAGGAAATTTCCTAATTAATAATTCAAATCTGTCAGCTTTATTGATCTTTTCAAAGAACGAAATTTTAGTTTTGTTGATTTTCTGTCATTTGTGTATCTTTTATTGTATTGTTTTCTGCTATAATCACTATTATTTCTTTCCTTCTGTTTGCTTTATGTTAAGAATTCTACTTTTAGTATCTTAAGATGGAATTCTAGGTTATTAATTTGAAATACTATTTCCTATTTTAAACATTTACACTTTCGGGCAGCCCGGGTGGCTCAGCGGTTTAGTGCAGCCTTTGGCCTGGGTTGTGATTCTGGAGACCTGGGATCGAGTCCCATGTCCGGCTCCCTGCGTGGAGCCTGCTTCTCCCTCTACCTGTGTCTCTCATGAATAAATAAATAAAATCTTTTTTTAAGAAAATTTACACTTTCTAAATACTGCTTTCAATGTTTCCCATAAATTTTTGTATGTCATATTTTTATACCTATTTACTTTAAATTATTTTCTAATTTCCCATGAGATTTTTTTTCTTTGATGCTTCGGTTATTTAGGAGTGTGTTTTATAATTCCCATATTTGCACATTCCCTAATGTACTTTTATTATTGATTTTTAATGTAATTTAATTGTGTTCAGAGAACATATTTCACATTACTTAGACTATCTTGACATTTTATCTGATCTATTTTGGAGAATTTCCAAATGCATGGAAAAGAATATGTATCCTGCTATTGTTGGATAGTGTTCTACAGATATCTGATAGGTCTATTTCATTTGTAATGTTGTTCTAGTTTTGTATTTCCTTACTGATCTATTTGTTCTATTCATTATTGAAAGCTGACTGGGCTGCCCGTGTGGCTCAGCAGTTTAGCGCTGCCTTCAGCCCAAGGAGACCCCGGATAGAGTCTCACCTCAGGCTTCCTGCCTGGGGCCTGCTTCTCCCTCTGCCTGTGCCTCTGCCTCTCTCTCTCTCTCTCTCTCTCTCTCTCTCTGTCTCTCACAAATAAATAAATAAATAATCTTAAAAAAAAAAGCTGACAAAAATCAGGTATTATTTTTGCCTATTTCTTACTTCAATTCTGCCAGTTTCTATGTCCTAGATTTTGGTGTTTTGTTCTTAGGGAACACACTTAGTAACTGTAATATTTTATTAGTGGATTGACTTATCATTGTAAGAATTCTTTGGTTGTCTTTAGTAACAATATTTTTCTTATACTGCATTTTTGTGATGTTAGTATAGGCATTCCAGCTCTTTTTGTGTTATTGCTCTGGGTTTTGTATTCCCTTATGATTGTAGGTCACTATGCCAGGGGTGGGGTGGTGCTGTCTGTGTCTCAGTCTCTACTATCAAATTCTATGTGGATTTTTCTCCTTTGCTCAATCCGTAGGAGTTGTCCACTTAGTTTTTAGTTTTACTGATGTGAAATTTTTACTGATGAAATTGAAGTGAAATTTTTACTCCATCAGTTTTACTGATGGAGCTGAAGATTTGCCCAGACTCTTCTTACACTGCCATCTTGAATTAGAACCTCTATCCCCCCGTTAACATTTTAAAGATGTTAGTCTATTGTCATATGGTTTCCATATTTTCTAAAGAAAATCTGTCAAATTGTGTCTCTTTTCTCCTTGAACGATACAAATTTTCCTTGTTTTTGGCCAGTCTTCATATCATATGTTTGGACGTTTTTAACTATATTTGTATGCTTAATTCTTCTTAATGTTCTGTGAATTTCTTGAAACTCTGGTGTAAACCCTGTATTATTATGCATATTTTCTTAAAAATTCAGTTTATATTTATATTTAATTGTCTCTCCATAAATTACTTCAATATATTTATTTTTGATACTCTTCTTTCTCGCATATTTATATCCTTTGTAATTTTCATATATATATCATTGTTCCCTTTCTCAACTATTTTAATGTAGGTAGATATCTTTATCTTATATTTTTTCTTGAATGACAAAGATATTTCTAGTAATTTTTTTTTATTTTCTTCAATCTTTGCCTTTTTGAAGCCCTGCTTTCAGTCTAAAATGCTTCTTTTGTATAGATACTACTATTTCCTATCTTTTCTTCTATTAAGTGTATGAAATGAGAGACTCATCACTTTAATTAAATCAGACACTGATACGTGGTTTAAATAAAATTTGGTCCATCTAGTTCACTGTTTCTATGGCATAACTCTTCAGGGTTTTCAACTGAGAGTTGTATTTACTGAGACTCCTGCCCTTGGCAGATACGTGACAATACAGAGACTGCAGAAAAATCCATCCTGCTCTATGGAAGTCATCTTATATTTTATTTAATTTTGTTATTTAAAAAAATATTTAAAATCGATTAGTTAACATATAGTGTATTATTAGTTTCAGAGGTAGAGTTTAGTGATTAACCAGTTGTGTATAACACCTAGTACTCATACATCAAGTGCTCTCTTCACTACTCATCACTCATTTACCTCATCCCCCCACTCACCTCTTCTCTGGGAACCCTCAGTTTGTTTCCTATAGTCAAGGATCTCTTATGGGTTAATCTCTTGCTCTTCACACATTTAGAAGCAGGAAAAAGCTTTGGGGAGGGGATAAACTATATGTTGAAGCCCTTTGAGTCTCTAATTTAGTCACTATAGCTATAAAGATCTTTCAACTTCGGTCTATTTTTATCTCCACCAGCAATGGCCTGCTTCCCTATTGAAGCACATAATTTTGACTTCTCACCCATAAGGAGGTTTGCAAATGACCTCTGGGATAAAATAAACTGCTTATTTTCAGTTCACTAGAGCCTGTGGGAATTTCAGCTGAGATCCTGATGTGTCCACTGTGGATCCTCTTAGGTGTGTCATTTTTCTTCAGTACCACAATTCAGAGGTTAAATCTTCCTATCAAAGTTCTTGGGTTAATCTTTCAACTACATTAAAACTGATTAGAGGTCATCATAAATAAACTACTTTGAGTAGGTTAGATCTTAAGAGAATTGAACATATCATATGCATGAATTGAATAGTGAATGTAAAAATTATGACCTCCCAAGATTTTTTGGTTTGAGAAAAATATAAAAAATAAGATATTAGTCTAATGGTTTGACTTAAAAAGACATTTATGGAAAATAGGCTATTGACTAATAAGTCAAATTTTAATTGAATCTGTAAGTGAATAAGAATACATTTACAGATATCTAGACTTACTAAAAACTAGAAAAAAAACTGTACACTATGATTAAGATATCCTTTTGGATAGTTGACAAGAGTGCTTTCAATTTTTAAATATTTCATTGAGGTAATTTTGTGTGATCTTAAATTTAGTTTTTGTTTTCAATTTATATTATGATTGTATTTTCTACAATATATTTTAAAACATTTCAGAATTTCAAATATATTTATAAAATATTTTAAATTTATACAAGCTCAATATGACTAACCACATATTTTTTTCAGATGCAGATTTTGGTCCTGAAGAGTGTTATGCTTACCTTAATACTAAGGCTGATATATCTGGGAACTGTGGTTCAGGTGCTTCAGGATACATACGGTGTAAAACTAAGTATGCTTTAAGAAATCTATTTGAGAAACTCTATTGCTTTAAATTAGAAAATACCACCAGATAATTAAAGTTATGAGTAATCAGAATATTACTTGATCATGAAGTAAGACTAGAAATTATGTCTTTAATACAGAATATTTATACTGTTCTTTCTTCTATATCTAATTATCCCTTATGCCTTCCCACAGTGTTTAATTTATATAGGTACATTAACATTAGTTAGACTGATCATTCTTATTTTGCATACTGTCACTTTAATTTTACAATACTTGATCTTAGCCAAAAGGCTGAGAAGCGATTGTCACTTTAATTTTGCAAAGAATGAGCATTCTTCTGGTGATGAAATGAAAATACATGAATTTTTACTATCCAGTAAGTAAAGCACTGTGGTTAAGAATAGATACTCTATAGTCATGCATCTTGGTTTCAAATCCTAATCCCACTGCTTACTTACTTGTGTGACCTTAGATATGTGCTTCATTTTTCTGATATGTAAAATATAAACATGAATTCCACTAACACTATTGGGTTGATGCCAGTGTGGAATTTAGATAGTCTGTTGGGAATATTTAGAATGTTGCTGTTATTATAATATTTTATTTTGATATGATTTAAAAATTTGTTTGATAGTAAAAGTAAAAATTCTGTAAAACATTTCCAGTTTGCATGAATAGTATAGATTCCTCATACACCTTTACCTAGGTTTACCGATTGTTTACATTTTGCCCATTTGCTTTATCCTTCTGTTTTTCCAACTCTCCTCTCTTGTCTTCAAAATGATTTTCCTAAAATATTTGAAAGCATATTAAAAACTATCCTTCTCTAACCCCTAAATAAATCGTGTGTCTTTCCTGAGAATAAAGATATTTTCTTATATAACTACATTGCAGCTATAAAAACATAGCTTGTATTAAAATTTCTTTGTTTCAGTGAAGTATTTATAGCGATTTTGCCTTTTTAAGGAACAAACCCAGTCATACCAATTTTTCATCTAGAAAATTTTGTTTTAATTTTTTCTTTTCCATAGGGTTTTTAAAAAATGCTACAGAGTAATTGTTTTAAAGATTTCCTTCAATTTGATTTTGATGGATATTTTTCATAATTATTCATGTTATGCATTTTGGCATGCTTACTACTGAAGTGATGTATGCCCTAATGAAGTTTTTAAAAGGTGCTTGGCATTTTTTCTCAATCTTGGATATTTTAGGTTACATTATATTGAGACCATGGACATACTCTGTTCCTCTTCAAACTTTCACCCACTAGGTTTAAAATCCATTGATGATTTGTAACTCCATTATTGATTCTACTTTTTTAAGCTAGAAATGTGCTGTAGGAAGTATTCCCTTCACTATATTTATTTGTTTGTTTACATATTTGTTAATATCAGTTCAGATTCACCAATTGTTATTTTACTTAATAGTATAGAATACATTACTGTTATTTATTTTTATTCCTTTTCAAATTGTCTCAGTTTTGGCTACTGAGAGTTTCTTTTATTTGGCTATAGTGTTTTATCAAAAGTGTGTATGGCTCTTTAAGAACTTCCAAGTTTTTCTATCACAAAACGTTCTATACTCCTGTTATGCTTTTTCCTACCCCTACTCTGGATACAGCTATATATCCAAGTAGCCCATATTCCTTTTAGTAGAGAATAATATTTAAAAAATAAATATCTGGGCACCAGATGTGCTTATTTAAAATGTCTTTCATTACTTCTAAGCCTTCTTAGTCAGTAGAGCTAGAACATACATGTAATATATGCATCATGCAATTTCTTATATGTTCACATATATCTCTGTATTTAAGACATGAACTTCCAGTGATAATTTCATTTCTGATTAAACACCACAAAGTACATTTTAGTATATTTATATAAGTTGCCTTTTCATATGTTCAAGCTCAAAATACATTGAAGTTTGTTTCACAATTACTAAAATTGTGTATAAAAATTGTGTATACCGACTAAAGAAAAACTTCTAGCTATTATGACTGTATTTTCCTTTAAATTAATGATCATTTTTATATTAACTTTTATAAAGTGCTTCTCTGCTAATTGCAATATTTGAATAATTTTGATATTGGTATCTAGTGATTAATATGCTTCTTAACTATGTCACATTTATTTTTTTTGGCATGTTTCACAATTTTTAAATTTTATATTGGATACTATGAAAAATATGTAGCAGATACTTTGCATTCATTTATGCTTTCTGAAAGCTATAGAATTTTGTTATGGGAGGCATTTAACATAGTTGGACTCATGCTATAAACAATAATCTCTCTTTGAGTAGCAGCTGAAATACTGTTTATTTCTTTAAGCCTCTTAAGATGCTTTTTATGAACTTCCTGGAGTCTTCGCTGCACATGGTTGGTTCAGTGGTCATCCAGGTTTTAGGATGAAGTTTGTACACACTTTAGTGCTAAGTACCTTTTAATTTCCAGTTACCTAATTGACAGAGGCCCATTGTTTTGTTCTGCACTCTGATTATTCAAGTTAAGAGATTGAATGTTCTGTACTGAATCAAAAAAAAAAAAAAAACCCAATCCGCAGTATCTCTTGATTTAGTTCTCATTCGTAAGGCTCAGTTAATCATATAATTCTTCCCTTTCTGGTTATATTCAGGTGCCTTCTGTGTGTGTATGCGTATGTGCATGTGTTTCAGATTAGAATTGTACCCTTACTGGAATATACTTCAACCCATGCTTTGTAGATGAGGTTCTGTGTCAATGCCTTCCAGCCAAAGACCACAGGAACACACTTGTAGTTGAACATGTGATGTTCGTATCATATATGAACATATGTTACATGTACCAGTGAAACTAAACACTATGGGAAACTGTGGGACATCTTGGTTCGAGAGTTTTAGAAACTTATTCTTATAGGATTTGGGTGTGTTTTAAGTGATTTTCAACAGGATTTTAGAAAGTGGATCTTTCTTCTGAATCGGATGTTCTCAGAAAGTGAAGGTAATTCTATGATTGGATACCTCATTAGAACTTATATACGAAGCAGGAAGACTGGAGAGAAGTTAAAGTCATTGATAATGAAGCAATAGTCACTCAGCTGGATGAAAGGGATGCTTGGTAATCTTGTTTGGACAACATTTATGTCATGTCTTTTTATGTTCAAGACATAATTTATGGAGCAAGTTTTTCTTTTTTCTTGATCCATCATGGCCACAGAGTGGCTTGGCTTAAAGTTAATACTCCTAAAATTGCTTATATTCAACAGTTAAGCATGATGATTTAGTTATGAGTGCAGGTCAGTACTCTAATGCCTTGCTGTTAATACTTTCACCCGAATGTCAAGAGCTGCTTTTTCTTTTCCACTTTCCTTTTTTGCCCAAAGGCAGAAAAAAATCAGACCATAGAAAAATTGCTCCAAGATATCTATATTTTCATCATTGCTATGATTTTACTGCTTAGGAAATTATTTAGAGAACATTGTGTACAGTTAGGCTGGTGTTACTCTCCCCTACCACTTTTGGTGAAGCCTCTGATGTACCACTGGCTGTGTGGTAGAATTTAAGATCTCCAAAAGGATTCATAAGCCAAATAAAATTTTTAGTGTATGTTAATACACTTTAAGTAGATGCTCACATTATCCATCAGACATAATTTTCAAGATACACATTTTGTTAAAATACTGCATATGCCTTAAATAATGTACATAGTGATAATTCTAGAGTACATAATTGAATTGCTTTCATTAATTAATCTAACTTTAGCCCTTGAAATCTTAATTTTTTATGTTTTTTTTTAAGATTTTATTTTTTTGAGAGAAGTGCGAGAGAGCATGAGCAAGGTTGGGGGAGGAAGAGGGAGAGAGAGAGAGAGAAGCAGGCTGTCCACTGAGTATGGAGCCCAATGTGGGGCTCATCCCAGGAACTTGGGATCATGACCTGAGCCAAAGGCAGATGCTTAACCAACTGAGCCACCCAGGTGTCCTTTAAAGTTTTTATTTAAATTCCAGTTAACATACAGTATAATATTAGTTTCAGGTATACAATTTAGTGATTCAACGCTTATATACAACACTTGATGCTCATCACAGCAAGTGCACTGCTTAATCCCTATCACCTATTTAACCCATCTTCCTCCACCCATCTCCTCTCTGGTAACCTTCAGTTTGTTCTCTATAGTTAAGAGTTTGTTTCTTGGTTTTCCTCTCTCTTTTTCCCCCCTATGCTCATTTGCTTTGTTTCTTAATTTGCATAAATGAGAGAAATCATATGGTATGTGTTTTTTTCTAATTGACTTATTTCACTTAGTCTAATACTCTAGCTGATCCATATCACTGCAAATGGCAAGATTTCATTCTTCTTTATGGCTGAATAATATTGCATTATATATATATATATATATATATATATATATATATATTCTCCCACCTTTTTCTTTCATTCTTCTTTATGGCTGAATAATATTGCATTATGTATATATATACATATATATATATATATATATATATATATATATATATATATATACTCCCACTTTTTTCTTCATGCATTCATCAGTTGATGGACATTTGGGCTTTTTCCATAGCTTGGCTCTTGTAGATAATGCTGCTGTCGATATTGGGGTGCATATATTCCTTTGAATCAGTATTTTTGTATCCTTTGGGTAAATACCTAATAGTGCAGTTGCTGCATCATAGAGTAATTTTATTTTTAACTTTTAGATTAACTTCCATACTGTTTACTGGAGTGGCTGCACCACTTTGCATTCCTACTAACATCTACATCCTTGCCAACACTTGTTTCTTGTGTTATTGACTTTAGACATTCTGAAAGGTGTGAGGTGACATCCCACTGTACTTTTGATTTACTTGATGACCAGTGCTGTTGAACATCATTTCATGTGTCTTTTGGTCAACTGTATTTCTTTTTGGAAAAATGTCTATTCATGTCTTCTGCCCACTTTTTAACTGGATTATTTGCTTTTTGGGCATTGAATTGTATCGGTCCTTTATATATTTTGGATACTAACCCTTTATTGGATATGTCATTTGCAAACATCTTCTCCCATTCCAAAGGTTTCCTTTTAGTTTTGTTGATTATTTCCTTTGCTGTGCAGAAGCATTTTATTTTGCTGAAGTCCCAATAGTCTATTTTTGCTTTTGTTTCACTTGCCTCACGTGCCATATCTAGTTAGCAGTTGCTATGGCTGATGTCAAAGAGGTCATTGCCTGTGTTCTCTGGGATTTTGATATTCCTGTCTCACATTTAGGTTTTTCATCCATTTTGAATTTATTTCTGTGTATGGTGTAAGAAAATGGTCCAGTTTCATTGTTCTGCATCTTGCTATCCAATTTTCCCAACACCATTTGCTGGAAAAGACTATCTTTTTCCCACTGGATATTCTTTCTTGCTTTGTTGAAGATTAATTGACCATGTAGGTGTGGGTTCATTTGTGGGTTTTCTATTCTATTCTATTGATCTATGTAAGTATTTTTGTGCCAGTACCATACTGTTTTTATTCCTACAGCTTTGTAATATAACTTAAGTCCAGAATTGTGATGCCTCCAGCTCTGCGTTTCTTTTTCAAGGTTATATAAGCTATTTAGGGTCTTTTGTGGTTCTATACCAATTTTAGGATTGTTTGTTCTAGCTCTGTGAAAATGCTGGTGGTATTTTGATAGGGATTGCATTAAATGTGTAGCTTGCTATGAGTAATATAGACATTTTAACAATATTTGTTATTTCAATCCATTAGCATGGACTTTTCTTTTTTTCATTTCTTTGTGACATCTTAAAATTCTTTCATCAGTGTTTTATAGTATTCAGAGTACAGTCTTTTACATCTTTGACTAGGTGTATTCCTAGGTATCTGATTATCTAAAGTGCCATTGCAAATGGGATTGATTCTTTAATTTCTCTTTCTGCTGCTTCATTATTGGTGTATAGGAATTTGACAGAGTTCTGTATGTTGATTTTTGTATCCTGTGACTTTCTTGAGTTTGTGTATCAGTTCTAGCATTTTTTTTGTGGATTCTTGTGGGTTTTCTATACAGAATATTATGTCATCTGCAAATAGTAGAAGTTTTACTTCTTCCTTGCTGATTTGGATGCCTTTTATTTATTTTTGTTATTGTTAATAATACTTTCCCTTCGTACTTCAAACAACTTTTAAAATAATTTAAATTTCACGTTAAATACCTGAAAACACTATTGTTTTAGCCTTGTAAAGTTTTTCTTTAAGTCCATGTGTAGATACAGCATACTAAAGGTAGAGTATATACAAACTCCTGTTGAGGCTTTTGTTTATCCTCACTTTGTTTGGTTTTATTTGACTTTTAAATGTACATAGACCTAAATAATTGTGTAAACTAAAAATGTAGTTTATTTTTTATTTTTATTTATTTTTTTAAAGATTGTATTTATTTATTCATAGAGACATAGAAAGAGAGAGAGGCAGAGACACAGCAGAGGGAGAAGCAGGCTCCATGCAGGGAATCCGACACCAGACTCGATTCCGGGTCTCTGGGATCATGCCCTGGGCTGAAGGCAGGCGCTAAACCGCTGAGCCACCTGGGCTGCCCAATTGAATGTACTTTAAATGTAAAACTTAATTAATATTTTCATGATGGAAAGATGTTTTCTTTAATCTCTGCCCCATAAAACCTGTGCTTTATCTCGATGATAGATAATTGTAGTCTCTTAAAAAATTTCATACAAATGGATTCCTACAGTATGCATTTTTTGTGTCACACTTTATATTACCAACATAGTTTTGAGATTCAAATAGTTTACTACTATATTAGCATTTTTTTATTGTTAAATAATTCTGAATCTTACTGAAAATTTATATACTTATGTATATATATATCACAATAGCATGATTAGTTTATAAATTCACTTATTGATGGTCAATTATGTGGTACATTGTTTTTGGCTATATGAATAAAGCTATAAATCTTTAAGATCAGGTCTTTATAGTGCAATATATTTTCATTTATATTTTGTAGTTAGAGATACATAGGGACTATAATTAGTGAGTCATATGATAACTTCATACTAGCCTTTTAAAGAAGTTGCCAAATTATTTTCCAAAGTGACTGTGGCAATGTACATTTACACTAGCAGAATGCAAGAGTTCTATTTTTCTATAATATTCTACTACTTAGTATTACCATTATTTTTAATTTTAGCATTCTAGTCTTAACTGTTTAAATTTACATATTTATCTAATCTAAAACTTTTGAGCATTTTCCAAGTCCTCTTGTCACTGCATATTTTTACCTGTAAATCTGTTCCACTGGAGAATATGTTCAATTTTTTTCCCATTGTATTTAGAATAGTTTAGTCTTCCTATCTTTGACTTGTATCTTTATATCTTTTTATTCTGAACTAATTGTGGATTCACAGGAAGTAGCAAAAATAAATATAGAGAATACAGAGCCCCCCTGTACCCTTCAGTTGGTTTCCCCAAATGGTAGCATTTTCTATGATTTATATCATATGTATTTTTGCTGTAGTACAATATCAAAATCAGGAAATTATCACTGGTAAATAGACCTCACTCTTCAGATTTTGTTAGTTTTAAGTGTGTGTGTGTGTGTGTGTGGTGAATTGCCACCTTACAATATTGAGTTTCAATTGATAGATATAAATATAGAATATCTCAATTTATTTATCTTATTTATTTTTTCTAAGGAAGGTTTAATGTTTTTCAGTGTTCAAGTGTAGCATTTATTTCATTAAGTATGTTCTAAGCATTCTACTCTTGAAACTTGTGAATAGAATAGTTTTCTAAATTCCATTTTCACATTGTTCATTGCCGGTATATAATAACAGTAATAATGAAAATGCAAATATTTTTTTGTTTTTGTATTTTATATTATTTTATATTGTTATATTGCATGACTTTCCTAAATTCTCTCTCTCTTTTTTGTATCTGAGTTTATTAGCATTTCCATGTCCAAGTTTATGTCATTTGCAAGTAAAGTCTGAATTGTTTATTCTTTTCTAAGTAGGATGCTTTTTATTTTGTTTCTTTTGCTTGAAAATGTTTAAATGTAAGTGGAGAAAGAAGAGATACTTGTTTATTCCCAAATTTTTTAGAAAAATTAAGCATTAAGTTTATCATTATCTCTGCTTTGTTGATGGCCTTTACTGGACTAGGAAAGTTCTCCTGTATTCCTACTTTGTAGAGAGTATTTATTTATTTATTTATTTATTTATTTATTTATTTATTGTAGAGAGTTTTAAATCTTGAGTTCTGGTTGTATATTTCAAATGCTTCTCATCCATTTATTTACATGATTCTATTTTTGTCCATTCTTTTATTAATATAGTATGTTATATTAATTGATTTTCAGATGTTAAGCTAGCTTTGCGTCATGTTTTTTTATCCACTGAAAATGTATGGCTTTTAAAATATTTTTTTAATGTATCCATTTTCTGATGCTCTTCTTTTTCTTATGTAGATCCAATTTTCTGATCCCAAATCATTTTCCTTCTGCCTGAAGAACTTCTTTTAACATTTCTTGCAAAACAAATCTGTTGGCAAAGAATTCTATCACTTTTTGTTTGTCTCAGAAAGTCTTTATTTCTCCTTAACTTTCAAAGAATCATTTTACTGGACAGAATTCCAAGTTAGATATTTCTGCTTTCACCCCTCAAAATTTTTCTTCCATTGCCTTATAGTTTTTTTGGAAAATTTTTATTATTTATTTCTTTGAGAGAGAGAAAGAGAGACAGCACAAGCAGGTGGAGGGAGAGGGATAAGAAGACTGTGCTAGGTGTGGAGCCAGACCTGGGGCTCAATCTCACAACCCTGAGATCATGACCTGAGTTCAAATCAAGAGTGGATTGCTTAATGGACTAAACCACCCAGGAGGCCCTCCTCCATTCTTTTCTTAATTTTAGGATTTTTTAATAAGTCTATTTTATTTCTTATCCTTATTTCTCTGTAAGTAAGATGTGCTCACAACCTAGTTGTCAAGATTTTCTCATTGACTTTGGTTTCTTCAGTTGGATGTCATATATTTGTAGGTGGTTTATGTTTTGGTATTTATCCTGCTTGATGTTTGGAAAGATCTTGGCCATTATTTTCAAAAATATTTTTTCTGCCCGATTTTCCTTCTGTAATTCTTTTGAATATGTTACATTTTTTTAAAGATTTTTTATTTATTTATTAGAGACACACAGAGAGAGAGACAGAGAGAAAGAGAGACAGGCAGAGGGGGAAGCAGGCTCCATGGAGCCTGACGTGGGACTCGATCCCCGGTCTCCAGAATCACGCCCTGGGCCGAAGGTGGCACCAAACCGCTAAGACACCGGGGCTGCCCTATGTTACACTTTTTGATACTGTTCCATCGTTCTTGGATTTTCTGTTCTCTTTTTCTGTTATTTTCTACCATTGAGTTTTCATTTAGGAAGTTTCTATTGACCTATCGTTGAGTTTTTTTTAATCTTCTGCTCTTTTTATTTTTATTTTTTTTTATTTTTCTTATTTTTTTTATTGATGAGCCCTTGGAAGCCATTCTTAATTTCTATTATTATTATTATTATTATTATTATTATTATTATTTTGCTATTATTTCCTTTTCATTATATCTTATTCTTACAGGTTCCATATATCTGCTGATATTTTCTCTCTAGCCTTTCATGTTGTCAACTTGCCTTTAGAGCTTTTAAGATGTTAATCACAGTTATTTTAAATTTCATGTCTGGTACTTCCAACATCTGTTTTATATTATTTTCACTTCTGATGTTTGTTTTATCTCTTTAGACTGTGTTTTATTTGTTTGTTTTGCTTTTTCACATACAGTTGGGCATGTTCTATAGGATAATAGCCACTGAAATAAATGGGCCTTTAGAGCGAGGATTTATATTAATCTTTTAGAAGCTTGGCTCTTGTTGTAGCTATGGGCACGAGAATCCTCAAATTTCTCTAGTGGGACACTCTCTCCCCTCTTAAGATTAGGGTTTTCCTTCACATTGGCCTTCGGAGATCATATGTATCTTGCAGTTCTTTCAGTAATAATCCACTTTTGTTGTTACTTGTTAGAATGGGGATGGGGTGTGGGTAGGGACCTTTTGTAGTTTTCATGTAAGCTTAGTATTTTAATGTGCTGTGTCAGGGGTATGGATTTTGGAAGTGTTATGGTTCCTTTTGCAGGTATAGAGTTTCCCATCACATGCCACCATTGCTGAGTCCCTGCCACAGCTACAGCACCCCCAATCAATTTTCTTAAATACTTTCCTATTATCATCTATTCTTTACTTTTTCCCCAGATTTCCATGGTGCCTGTTTTCTTTCATGACCATTCTGAAATCAACCTTTATTCCTGATTCCATTCCCAAGCAACCAGTAACCTGCTATTTGTCTCCATATATTTGGATTTTCTGGAAAATTTATATAAGGGAAATCATAAGGGTTTTTGTATGGTTTCTTTTAATGATCATAATGTGTTTAAGGTCCATCCTTTTTGTGGTATAAATAAGTAGTTTATAATTTTTTATTGCTGAATTTTTCAGTGTGGATATATATGGTTATATTTCTTAAGTTATTTAACAGTTGGTGGGAATTTAGACTTTCTAGTTTGGGGTTATTAAGAATAATGCTGCTGTGAACATTCTCATGTAGTATTGTTTGTGATTGGTTTTGTAAAGTCATGTATTTGTTTCACTTTTTCTTGGGATATAACAAGTGACAAAGATGCAAGTCCAAGTCATTGGATAAACAGATATTTTTAAAATTTCACTTTGATGCATACTTGGATGGCAACTATATGTTTAATATCTTTTTAACAATGTTTTTAAAAATTTCTTAACAATGTTTCTATTAAAATTCCAGTTAATTAATATACAATGTAATATTAGTGTCAGTTGTACAATATGGTCACTCAACACTTCCATACAACTGTTGCTCATTACAACATTGCTCATTACTGTTGCTCATTGCTTCTTAATAAAGAAGTGGACTTGTAGTGAGCAACAGCTCATTATGTATATATATACATATATATATATACATACGAGTGCACTTGTAATAAGCACCAATTGATGATGTATATATATAATATATATTATATATGTACACCATTTCATATATTTATCACTTCTACCATATATATAAATTATATATATATCATTTTTTCTTTATCTATTCATCAGTCAGTTGACAGTTTCCATAATTTAGCTATTGTACATAATGTGGCTGTAAACATGAAGTTGTATCCTTTCAGTAAATATCTAGCAGTGCCATTGGCTAGATAATAGTGTAGTTCTATTTTTAACTTTTGAGTTCTACTTTTTAAAGATTTTATTTATTTATTCATGAAGGACACAAAGGGGGAGGCGGAGACATAGGCAGAGAGAGAAGCTGGCTCCCTGCAGGGATCCTGATGCGGGACTCAATCCCAGGATGCTGGATTCATGATCTGAGCCAAAGGCAGATGCTCAACTACTAAGCCAGTGAGGTGTCTCTTGAATTCTATTAACCTCCATACTATTTTCCAGAGTAGCTACACCACCTTGCATTCCCACCAATAGCTATTGTTTTCCCCTTTCTCCATCACCAACACCTATTGTTCCTTGTGTTATTGATTTTACCATTCTGACAGTTGTGAAGTGACATCTCACTGTAGTTTTGATTTACATTTCCTTGATGACTTGCAATTGTTGAGCATCTTTCTGTGTGTCTATTGGCCATGTATATGTCTTCTTTGAAAAAATGTCTCTTCATATCTTCTGCCCATTTTTTAACTGGATATTTCAAGGTTTTTTGGGCGCTGAGTTGTATCAGTCCTTTATATATTTTGTATAATAACCCTTTATTGGGCATGCCACTTGCAAATACTTCTTCCATTCCAAAGGTTTCCTTCTAGTTTTGTTGATTATTTCCTTTGCTGTGCAGAAGCTTTGTATTTTGCTTAAATCCCAATAGTCTATTTTTGCTTTTGTTTCACTTGCCTCAGGAGCCATATCTAGTTAGAAGTTGCTGTGACCAATGTCATAGAGGTCATTGACTGTGTTCTCTAAGATTTTGATATTCCCATCCTCACATTTAGGTTTTTCATCCATTTTGAATTTATTTCTGTGTATGGTGTAAGAAAGTGGTCCAAAAATATTGTTTTATTGTTCTGCATGTTGCTATCCAGTTTTCCCAACACCATTTGCTGGAAAAGACTGTCTTTTTCCCACTGGATATTCTTTCCTGCTTTGTTGAAGATTAATTGACCATGTAGTTGTGGTTTCATTTGTAGGTTTTCTATTCTATTCTGTTTATCTATGTGTCTGTTTTTATACCAGAGCTATATTTTCTTTGGGATATACCTTGAAGTCCAGAACTGTGATGCTTCTGGCTTTGCTTTTCTCTTTCAAGTTTGCTTATAGGTTATTCAAGGCCTTTTGTGGTTCCATACAAATTTTAGGATTGCTTGTTCCCGCTCTGTAAAAAATGGTGGTACTTTGATAAGGATTGCTTTGAATGTGTAGATTATTTTGGGTAATATGGACTTTTTAACAGTATTTGTTCTTCCAATCCATAAGTATGGAATGGAATGTTTTTCCATTTCATTGTGACATCTTCAAATTCTTTCATTAGTGTTTTATAGTTTTCAGATTACAGATATTTTACCTCTTTGTTTAGGTTTATTCCTAGGTATGTTTTGATTTTTGGTGCAATTATAAAAGGTATCAATTCTTTCTTTTTTCTTTCAGCTTCTTCATTATTGTTGTATAGAAATGTGACAGATTTCTCTACGTTGATTTTTCTGTCCTGTGACTTTACCTAATTTGTGTATGTGATATAGTATCATGTTATCTGAAAATAGTGAAACTTTGTTTTCTTTCTTGCAATTTGGATGCCTTTTCTTTGTCTTTTTCCCTTCCTTCCTTCCTTCCTTCTTTCCTTCCTTCCTTCCTTTTTTTTCTTTTTGTGTGTGTCTAATTCCTGTGTTTGGTCTTCTTGGACTATGTTAAATAGCAATGTTGAGATTGGACATCCCTGTCCTGACTATATGGAAAAAAAAACCTCAGTTTTTCCTCATTGAAGAGGATATTACCTGTGGGTTTTTCATAATTGATTATGTTGAGGTATGTTCCCTCTAACCCTACTTTATTGAGGATTTTTATCATGAATGGATGTTGTAGTTTGTTGAATGCTTTTTCTGCAACTCTTGAAATGATTATATGGTTCTATTCCTTTCTTTTATTAATGTGTTTTGCATTGATTTCTCGCTTTCTGTAAATTTTAGGTAGAATTACTTTTTTCTTTATGCATTTTATAGATTTTATCATATGAGCCACATGGCATTGCCCTTTTCTTTGTAATTGGGGAGTACATTTATATTCTAGGCAAATTTAAAGTTTTCACTGGTGTTACTTCCTGTCAGTCTTCTTAGTTCTCTCTAGCACATGCATGTAGCCTCCCTGTCAGCTAGGGATGTGATATAAGGAGAGTTTATCATTACTCTTTATGGAGCTATTATTTTCAGGATCATGCCTTTAATTTCTGTCTGATCTGTCACCCCAAAATGGTTGTTTTGACAAATTTGCCCAGTTTTATATCTGTTTTGGGGGTAGGTGATTTAAATATATCTTCTCTCTCATAGCCTCCTCATTTAGATTTATCTGCACAATTTTCTTGATTCTGTGTCTAACTTATCACAAAATCTAGCACTGATCCATGATAGATACTGTCATCTAACTAAGTATAAAAAGAGACTTCCTTGGGGATCCCTGGGTGGCTCAGCAATTTGGCGCCTGCCTTCCGCCCAGGGCATAATCCTGGAGTCCTGGGATCGAGTCCCACATTGGGCTCCCTGCGTGGTGCTTGCTTCTCCCTCTCTCTCCCTGCCTCTCTCTCTCTCAGTCTCAAAATAAAATAAAATAAAATAAAATAAAATAAAAAGAAAAAAAGAGAGACTTCCTTAATCTGGTAAAGCTATATACATTTTGTACTTCTGCAAGCTTCCATCTAGGATAAATTCCCTTCAGTGTAAAGAACTTGGTTTACATTTTCTTTAGTCCAGGACTGCTGGTGACAAATTTTCTTAATTATTGTCTGAAAATGCTATATTTCATTTTGAAAGATTTTTTTCTCTATCTATAGAATGGGAAGACAGTTTGTTTATTTTTTGAATCTGTCATTCAATAATCTTCTGGTTTCCATTGTTTCTCTTGGAAAGTCAATTTTAAATTTTATTATTGCCCTTTTGCTTTTAATACATTTTTATATTCTGGTTACTTTTACCAGTTTGTCTGTGGTTTATAGACTATCTTTATGATGAATCTTCATGGCTATATTTTAATATTTATTATGAATAATGCTTTTTGAATATGGGTCTCAATGTCTTGTCTTTTTGGGACTAATAATTCTGATATTAGGTATTATGTTTGAAAAATTGGAAAGAAAATCCAATGAGATTCATAATTAGATGAACTTTTACCAATTTTTAAAAATGGAATAAGCTTGGAATTACTTATCTTTAAAAATCAAAAAAAGAGTGAAGGAATTATTACCAAAAAAGTGATCAGGCTGAGAATAATTAAAAATTATTAAAATATTGAGTTATTTTTAACAATGCAGGCAAGGCCTTAATACTTTTTGTCGTTTTACAATTAATTTGCATGCGTCTCTTTGCAAGCCTTCAATGCTTTACCTAAATCATTTTACTTTATAAATGATATTCTAATATTTCTTTTTATTAAAAGCTAATGATTTCATTTATTTGTAAATTATAGGGATCTGCCATGTGGAAAATTAATATGTGAATATAGAGGAGAAGAAATAATTAATATTCCAAATGCCACTGCTATTTATACCAAAATAAATGGACGCCTCTGTGTTGCATTGGATTTTCCACATGATTTTATTGATGGCAATAAGATGTGGGTAAAAGAAGGAACTGTTTGTGGTCTTAATAAGGTACGTAGTCTTTTATTACCAAATAAATTCCTAGTATTTTATACTTTATTTTCAAATGCATGTTCAATATTTTTTTCATAACTAAGTGCACATTTGATTTCAAAAATAAAAAACTTTAAGAATAAGAAAAAAACTTAAATCTGCATTCACACACATTACTTTGCTATGAACATTTTATTGGCTATTCATACTTTTTTTCATGGAAATTATGTATATTCACTGTACTGGGAATCATACTGTTTATTCACTGTATTTTATTAACCTGTCTCATATTACATAGAGAGTACCAATGCCATGAATTTATCTTTTCCTATAATTGTTTAAAATAGCTGTTAAAATAATATATAGTCATTTTTGCAATGAAAATAATAAAGATAAAGAGACTAAAGCAAAATCTTTCAAAGGCACACACCTGAGATGTAACCACTCTCTATTTTCATGAACCTTCCAACAACTCATTTACATAAATATAGAATATTTATTATAATAACTATATTTTGTATACACAATACTTGAATTTTTATTGAAGTATAGATGACATACAACATTAGTTTCAGGTATATAACAGTGATTTTTGGAAAGCCTATACATTAAGCTATGCTCACAACAAGGGTAGTTACCATTTATCACCATTCCTGTTTCTCTCACTGTCCTTCACTCATTTGGCCATCTCCTCTCTACCCTGTCTTGGCAACCATCAATTTGTTCTCTGTATTTATAGGTCTGCTTCTGCTATTTTTATTATTTGTTTGTTTGTTTCTTAGATTCCATATATCACATTAAATCATATGGTATTTGTCTTTTTCTGCCTGAGTTATTTCACTTAGCATAATATCCTCTAGGTCCATTCATGTTGTCACCAATGGCAAGATCTCATTATCTTTTATGACAAATATTCTCTCTCTCCCTCTCTCTATATATTATATATGTAATAATAATATATTATTATATATTATATAATTAATAATAATATATAATAACTCTTGTTATTTCTTATTTTTATTTAGTTATTATATATAATATGTTATATATAATACATATTTTATTATATATAATGTAGTATATATTGGTGTATGTTATATTTATTATATATAAAGTATATATAGATTTTTTATTTAGTTATTATATATAATATAGTATATATTATTATATATGTAATAACTCTTGTTATTTCTTATTTTTTTTAAGATTTTATTTATTCATGAGAGACACAGAGAGAGAGAGAGAGGCAGAGACATAGGCAGAGGCAGAGGGAGAAGCAGGCTCCATGCAGGAAGCCCGATGAGGTACTCAATCCTGGGTCTCCAGGATCATGCCCTGAGCTGAAGGCAAATGCCCAACTGCTGAGCCCCTCTTAGTTTTTGAAACTAGTCATTCTGACAGGTGTGATGTGATATCTGACTGTGGCTTTGATTTGCATTTCCCTGACGATTAGTGATGTTGAGCGTCTTTTCATGTGTGTCTTGGCTATCTGTTCAGACTTTTATATACAGAGAACAAATTTGTTGCGGTTGCCATAAAGGAGGTGGTTTGGGGGATGCATGAAATAGATACAGTGGATTAAGAGGTACAAACTTCTAGTTATAAAATAAATGTGATGGAGGTAAAAAGTACAGGATGGAGGCAGAGGACACTTGGGTGGCTCAGTCAGTTGAGCATCAGATTCTTTGTTTCAGCTCAGGTCATGATCTCATGGGTAGTGAAATCAAGCCTCATGTTGGGATCCATGCTCAGTTAGGAGTCTACTTGAAGATTCTCTCCCTCTGCCCCTCCCCCAACTCATATACCCTCTCTCTCTCTCCTTCAAATAAATAAGTAAATAAATAAATATATATATATATTTATATATATATTAAAAGTACAGCATAGGGAATATAGTTAATAATACTATAATAACATTGTTTGGTCACAGATGTTTTTAAGCTTACTGTGTTGAACATTGAATAATACATAGAACTGTCAAATTAGTATGTTGTACACCTGAGACTAATAAAACATTGTATGTTAATTATATTCAATAAGGATATACATATTAACATATTACCTGATAATTATGGAAATATTTGCCATACAATTAATGTCCTATTATAACCTAGCTTTACTAATGTTTATTTTAAAAATTAGTAAGTAAAAAAGTATCTAAAACTTGTCACCCCAAATTCTCACAAAAACTCATTTTTAAACTTTGTAATAAGTTTTAATTTCATAAAATTTACTTTACAAAATATTTCCTAAATTATTGCCTAAACTGTCTTGTATTTTTAACTCTCCATTATTTCTAAGCAGCCAAACATAGGCTATCATGAATTAGGAATTGCACAAGACCCACTAAGAATGACTTAAACAGTAGATGGCTTATTCTTTCCCATTATTTAAAAAGTAGGGGAGATTGTTTATCCAGAAGAGTTAATGGGTTCCATATCATCAATGATCTAGATTCAGTCTAATTTTCAGCTATAGATCCTGTAACAGTGATACTCTTCCTGGTGTTTTCAAGATGATTGGTGGAACTCCAACTATCTCCACATTTTAAGAATGATTTTTGGAAATAGCTAAAGTGTAAAAAGAATGCATGTCATTTTTATTCACCACAGTTAGTAAACAGAATGAGGAATATTTGGTAGTCACTACTCTGCCACAGTATTTGTGATTAAGGTGATGCTTTATTAAATAAGACATCTGTGTCAGCAGATTTAAACCATTATACTATTCATCATTAAATAAGCAATAGATATAATGTTGGAAAAGTTTCTGTTTCAAGGTAAGGAGGATACAGGTGCTGGGCAGAGATTATGGGAGATATTATCCAAATGGTATCTGCAAGATTTTTGGCTTCATTTATATCATATATTTCTACCAGCAAAAGATAATCAAGCTAGCTTCATGTTAGTGTTCTAATAAATCATTTTGGTATTCTGAAAATTAGAGTATCATTGTTTTTTTACATGCTTCATATATAAATGTTCATTTGAATTATAATGGATTCATCATCACAAGAAATTTTATAATTCTTTTTGTTTACAAAGAAATAGCAGGAGAGGGCAGCCCCGGTGGCGCAGCGGTTTAGCGCAGCCTGCAGCCCGGGGCGTGATCCTGGAAACCCTGGATCGAGTCCCACATCAGGTTCTCTGCATGGAGCCTACTTCTCCCTCTGCTTGTGTCTCTGCCTCTCTCTCTCATTCTGTGTGTGTCTCTATGAATAAATAAATAAAATCTTAAAAAAAAAGAAATAGCAGGAGATATTGAATCCTAAACATATTGTTTCAATTTTCAGACATTAGTGACTAAGTATGAGAAATAGTAGATGTTACTACCTCCTTGTGCACAGTTAATCTTAAAGGGAATCTAACACAGATTTGCTAAGATCTGTATTTAAGTCTTGATCTTGAAATTCAAACAAAAATGATAAGCACAAAACCTAATATGAAAATGTTCTCTCAAAAGAAATAAGCACAGGAGCACCTAGGTGGCTCAGTTGGTTAAATGTCTGCTTTCAACTGGTCATGATCCTGGGGTCCTGGGATTGAGCCCCACATTGGACTTCCTTCTCAACAGAGTGTCTGCTTCTCTCTCTCCCTGATCCTGTTTTCTTTAACTATCTCTCGAATAAATAAATAAAATATTTTTTTAAAAAAGAAACTAGCACAGATACTCTATTACAATATTTATGGAAGATCAGAGTAGAAAATATTGTATGATTCTGAGGTAGAAACTGAAAGAGTTATAAAAGAATATGGTGGAAACAAGAAATTCCTGACAATTGCCATCATTTTTACTGCTACTATGGCTAGCTATAAGGGAAGACAGGAATAAGACAGCACTAAAAATAGAAATGATAATTATGAGCACTGCTATACATTGGTTTTATTTGTTTTTCCTTGAGTAAAAATCTAAAACATTACAGTATGAGAAAAATCTCTACAATGTGGGCAGGGTAATTTTTATTTGCCTCTTCCTACAGAATGGAAAACAAGAGTTGATTTCATGTTCCTAAAACATAAACTTTTTGCATGCTCACATAAAGGATTAAAACAAGTCAGTATATCATATTACTGATGGTAATGAAATAGATTGTTGGAAGTCACCTGGCTGGGTCTGAAAAATCACACTGGTTGACTGTGCTGAATAAAACTCCAGGCATAATCAATTTTAATGGACAAAAATGCATAACATTTAAAATGGTACTACTAAAAAAAATAAATAAATAAAAAATAAAATGGTACTCCTTTAGGATGCCCCTTTCTTATTTTCAAATAGGTTTTATTATAAGGAATGAATGTTAATTTTTTTAAAAACATTTATCTGGATTGATTTGACTTATCTCACATTTTATTTACATGTAATCACTTTATAGTGTGTATTAAATAAATATTCTGTTTTTCCTCCACCCTTTCAACTGTGGAAAATAATTCAATTTGTTTAGACTGTATATTCCCCAAATACTAACAAACAATATACCATCTTTTAGGGTGCCCTCGGCTGCTGTGAATAGTAGTATATACTGTTCTCACAGTTTAGTGATTGTACCTACTATCTTAGTTTTTAAAACACTGTGTATAAAATACATACAATTTTCTGTGGTAAAATATGTATAGCATAAATTTTACCCTCTTAATCATTTTCAAATGTGCAGTTCAGAAACATAAGTACATTCACATTGTTGTTGCAGCCACTATCACTATCTCCAGATAATTTTTATTATAAATTGAAACATTGAAACTTTCTACACATTAAACTATAACTCCCCAATGAGCCTTCCCCACAATGCTTGGTAATCACTATTATACTTTCTGTCTCTAAATTTGAATATTCTAGGTACCTAATCCAAGTGGAATCATACAGTATTTAAACTTTTGAATCTGATTTATTTCACCTGATAATATGTTTTCAAATTCACCCATTTTATTACTATACCAAAATTTCATTCCTTTTTCAGTCTGAATAATATTCCATTGCCTGTTTGTACCATAAATTGCTTATCCATCTATCTGTAAATGGTCATTTGGTTTGTTTTTCTTCTGGCTATTGTAAGTAGGGTTGTTACCACTACTGTTAATTTTACTTAACACTGTTGTTAATTTTACTATTTTCTACTACTTTACATTTCTGCCACCAGTGCAAAAGGGTTACAGTAGCTTCACATCCTCATCATTTGTTCTTTTTTGCATGTAGCTGTTCAGTTCTTCTACCACTATTTATTGAAGAGACTTTTTCCCATTTTCATATTCTTACCTCCTTTGTTAAAGATTAATTGACCATACAGTCATGGGTTTATTTCTGGGCATTCTGTTCCATTGATCTATGTGTCTATTTTTGTGCCAGTGCCATACTGTTTTAATTACTACAGCTTTGTGATATATCTTGAAATCTGGGATTATGATAACTCCAGTGTTGTTTTTGCTTTACATTTAAAAAAATTTGTTTTAATTTTTACTTTTAAAAAATATTTATTATTTATTTATTCATGAGAGATACACAGAGAGAGGTAGAGACATAGGCAGAAGGAGAAGCAGGATCCCCAAGGGGAGCCCAATGCGGGAGCCCATCCTAGGACCCAGGGATCATGACCTGAGCCAAAGGCAGATGCTCAAACACTAAGCCACCAAGGTGCCCCAAGATCTATTTTTTGAATAAAAGAAATTACATATATTCTAATAGAATATATTAGAATTGGGTTATAGGGTGAGTGAATGAGATGGAGTCCTATGGGAACTAGGAACAATGAAGACTCAGAGGCAGGAAATGATAAAGCTTCTTCACAAAACAGGGATCAATCCCATTGGTTTCTTTCATATGTAAATTTGGAATAGTGTCAGGAGATAAAGATAATAAGATTGGTGGGTTTTTGAGAGATTTAAGGGGCTTGGCTTTTGTTTCTACTGAAGATTTTGAACAGGAGAATATTAATAAGAGTATAGTGTACTTTACACATCTTAAAAAGGTACTTCAAATTAACCTGGCAATGTGAATGTAAGAATTAATTTTGGGGAAAAATTAGGAGTTTGTTTCAATAGTAATAGTGATGCAATAATAATTCAAGGTTAATAACAATAGGAATCTACATCTCAAAACAAAATACAAATGCTTAAAATACATCTGAAAGGTAATGTGTTTAACTCCAATAATCTAGGTAAATAAAGAAAAAAATGTCCATAGTAAAGACTTTCTAATAATCTAAGTAAAGAAAAATGTCCATAGTAGAGACTTGGATATGGTCCATTTAAAAACAAGTGGGGCACCTGAAAAAATGAATAAATAAAATCTTTTTTTAAAAAATGGGTCTTATTGATGATATAACTTTTTAAAAACTCTATACCCAAAGTGGGCTCAGACTCAGGACGCCAAGATCAAGGGTTACATGCTCTACCAACTAAGCCAGTCAGTGCCCCTTACTGACTTTCCTGTAAAATCTCAACTCCACCTAGAAAGCAAAGTGAGTTTTCTTCATCATTGGCCTTTAATGGTCAAATATCTGTCTAATTATGGTTAAATAGAACATGAGTATAGTGGATAATGTTTATTGCATATTTATTGTGGGCCTCACTCTTTATATATGTTATTTCTTTGAATCCTCTCAATTCTAAGAGGTAAGTACTGCTATTAGAAGAAGCTAACACTTAAGGAGGTTATTTCTGTGCTTCAAAACACACAGCTGTCAAGCAAATGCAATGTGACTAGAACCCAGATCCATCTGATATCAAAGCCTTGTTATTAACTGCAACACCAATATTTCCCAAACCTGCTTGGTCCTTAAGAATCACCTGAAGCTCTACTCACAAAAACAGATTCCCAGGCACCATCTCAGACCTAAGGACTCAAATCTCCAGATGTTATAGTTTTGTTTTTAAAGATTGCTTTGGCTCGGAACACCTGGGTGGCTCAGTGGTTGAGCATCTGCCTTTGGCTCAGGGCATGATCCTGGAGTTCTAGGATCAGGTCCCATATCAGGCTCCTGCATGGAGCCTGCTTCTCCTCCCTCTGCGTATATCTCTGCTTCTCTCCGTGTCTCTCATGAATAAATAAATAAAATCTTAAAAAAAAAAAAAGATTGCTTTGGCTTTTTGGAGTCTTATGTGGCTCCATACAAATTTAGCATTATTTGTTTTAGTTCTGTGAAAAATCCTGTTGGTCTTTTATTTTTTATTTTTTGTTTTTAGAGAGAGAGATTGTGAGTGGGAAGGGATAAAGGAAGAAGGAGAGAGAATCCTAAACCGACTCCACTCTAAGCAGAGAGCCTGACCTAGGGCTCAATTTCATGATCCTGAGAGCATGACCTGAGCCCAAATCAAGAGTCAGTCACTTAGCCAGCTGGGCCATCCAAGTAGCCCAATGCTGTTGATATTTTGATAGGGATTGCATTAAATCTGTAGATTGCTTTAGATTGTAATGACATTTTAACTATATTTGTTCTCCCAACCCATGAGCACAGAATATCTTTCTATTTGTTTCAACTTCAATTTCTTTCATCATTGTTTTATAGTTTTCAGAATATAATTCTTTCACCTCCTTCAGGTTTATTACAAGGTATTATTTTTGATATAATGTAAAGGTGTTTTTTTCTTAATTTCTTTTTTTGTTACTTCATTATCAGTGTATAAAATGCAATGGATTTCTATATATTAACTTTTTATCCTGTGACCTTACTGAATTCATTTATCAGTTTTGTAGGTTTTTGATGGATTATTTATAGCTTTCTGTATATAGTATTATGTTCTCTGCAGATAGTAAAAGTTTTACTTCTTCCTTACTAATTTTATTTATTTTTGTTGTCTGATTGCTGTGGCTAGGACTTCTAGTACTACATTGAATAAAAGTAGGGAGAGTGGATATTTTTGTATTGCTTAAATCATAGAAAAGCTGTCACCTTTTATCTGTTGAGGATGGTATTAGCTGTGGGTTTTTCATATACAGCCTTTGTTATCTTGAGGTATGTTTCCTCTAAACCTTCTCTTTGAGGGTTTTTATTATTAATATATGCTGTACTTTTCCATGTGCTTTTTTTACATCAATTGAAATGATCATATGGTTTCTATGTTTTCTCTTACTGATGTGATATATCACGTTGACTGAGTTGTGAATATTGAGCCACTCTTGCATTCTGGGAATAAATCCCACTTTATTGTGGTGAATGATTTTTTAAAATATAGAGTTAGATTCAGTTTGTTAACATTTTGTTGAGGATTTTTGCAGCTATGTTCATCAGAGACATTGACTTGTAGTTTTCTCTATCTATCTCTCTTTTTGGAGTGTCTTTATCTGGTTTGGTTATCAGGGTAATGCTGACCTCATAGAACGGATTTGAAAATTTTCCTCCCCCCCCCCTTTTTTTAGAATAGTTTGAGAAGAATAAGTATTAACCCATCTTTAAATGTTTGGTAGAATTCCTCTGTGAGGTCCTGAAATTTTTTTAAAAAGTATTTATTTGAGAGAGAGAGCACAAGCATGAGCAGAGGAGGAGCAGAAGGAGAGGGAGAAGCAGACTTCCCACTGAGCAGAGAGCCTGACACAGGGCTTAATCTTGA
This sequence comes from Canis lupus dingo, assembly GCF_003254725.2. Lineage (NCBI taxonomy): Eukaryota > Metazoa > Chordata > Mammalia > Carnivora > Canidae > Canis > Canis lupus. The sequence goes on along the minus strand of NC_064258.1, from coordinate 26,776,790 downwards.
GATCCCAAGATCATGATCTGAACTGAAGGCAGGTGCTTGACTGACTGTACCACCCAGGTGCCCCTGGTCCTGAGCTTTTGTATTATTATTATTATTATTATTATTAATTATTATTATTATTTTATTATTACTGATGAGTAATAATGAGTCTGGATAAAGTTTTATCAATTTTATTGGTATTTTCAAAGAATCAGCTTCTGGTTTCACTGATCTGTTTCACTTTTTTAGTTACTATTTCATTTTTTCAGCTCTAATTTTTATTGTATTTTTTTTTCTTCTCCTGGTTTGGAGTTTTGTTTGTTTTCTTTGGCTTGTTTAGGTGTAAGATTCGATTGTTTATTTTTTTATTTTTCTTGCTTCTTAAGGTAGGCTTATATTGCTACAAACTTTCTTCTTAGAATAGCTTATGCTACATCCCAAAGATTTTGGACCATGTGTTTTCATTTGTATATATCTATGTATTTTTAAATTTACTCTTTGATTTCTTAGTAGACCCATTCATTGTTAAGTTGCATGTTATTTAACCTCCATGTATTTGTGTTCTGTCCAGATTTTTCTTGTGGTTAATTCCTGGTTTCATAGCATTGTAGTCAGAAAAGATGAAAGATAAGTAGTATGACTTTGATCTTTTGGAATTTGTTGATATTTGTTTTGTTCCTATATATAATATATTCTGGACAATGTTTTAATTGTCTTGAAAAAGATGTGTATTCTGCTGTTTTAAGATGGAATGTTCTGAATATATCTGTTAGATCCCTCTGATCCAATGTGCCACTCAAAGCCATTGTTTCCTTGTTGATTTTCTGTTTGGATGATCTATCCATTGATGTAAGTGAAATGTTACTGTCTCCTACTATTGTTGTATTACTATTGATTACTTTATGTTTGTTATTAACTGATTTACATATTTGAATTCTCCCATGATAGTTGCATAAATATTTATAATTACTTTCTCTTCTTGTTGGATTGTTCCCTTTATGATTATATAGTGTTCTTCTTTGTATCTTGTTTTAAAATTTTATTTTGTCTAATATAAGTATTGTTACTGTGGCTTTCTTTTCACTTCCATTTTTATAATAACTGATTTTCCATTTTTTCACTTTCAATCTGCATTGGTCTTTAGGTCTGAAATGAGTCTCTTGTAGGCAGCATATAGAAGAGTTGTGCTTTTTTATCCATTCTGTCACTTTATATCTTTTTTAAAAAATTTATTTTAGAGAAAGAGAGAAAATAAAGGGAGAGAGAGTGAGTGGAGGGGGTGGGAAGGAACAGAAGGGAAGAATCCTGAAGCATACTCCTTACTGAGCAAGGAACCTGGCATGGGGCCCCATCCTGACCCCAAGACCATGCATGACCTGAGCTGAAATTGAGTGTGATGTTCAACCAAGAGCCACCAAGATGCCCCCCGCATCTTTTGATTAAACATTTAGTCCATTTACACTCAAAATAATTGATAGGTATGTACTTATTACCATTTTGTTACTTGTATAATGGCCGTTTTTGTATTTCTTCACTGTTCTCTCTCTTGCTTTCTTCTTTTGTGATATATTTGGATTCCTTTTTATTTTTTGCAGCTCTGTTACTGTTTTTTGATTGGTGGTAACCATTACATTTGTATATAGCATCTTCTGCATATAACAGTCTATATTAAGTTGATGGTTGCTTAAGTTTGAACCCATTATTTAATATCTCTAAACTTTATACATATAGTATCCTTTACATCCTTTTATTTTGTGAATCCCTTGACTCATTTTTATAGATATACTTATTTTTATTGCTTTTGTGCTTCCTATTTTTTTCTCCTACTTATGGTTTTCCCTTTCCACTCAAAGAATCCCCTTTAACACTTCTCATAGGATTAGTTTAGTGTCCATTAATTCCTTTAATTTTTGTTTATCTGGGAAACTCTTTATCTCTCCTTCTATTCTGAATGATAGGTCTGCTGGATTGAATGTTTGTGGTCACAGCCTTTTTTTTTTTTTTTTTTCAGTTTTGAATATATCATGCCACTCTTCTCTGGCCTGCAAAGTTTCTGCTGAATAATCAACTGATAGTCTTATGGGATTTCTTTTATACATAACCATTTTCTTTTCTCTTGCTCCTTTTAAAATTATCTTTATCACTCCTTTTTGCCATTTTAATTACCATGTCTTTTGGTGTGGACCTTCTCAGAATGATTTGGTGGAGACCACTTATACCTACTGGGTCTGGAGTTTTGTTCCCTTTCCTAGATTCTGGAAGTTGTCTACCATTATTATTATTATTCTTCAAATAAATTTTCTACTGCCTTTGTCTCTCCTCTGAGATCCCATAATGCAAATGTAATTATACTTTTAGATGTTGCCCAGTTCCCTATTTTCATTTGGTATTATTTTTTTTCTCTCTTATTCACTTGATCGCTTTACATTACTCTTTTCTCCAGGTTGCAGACCCATTCTTCTCCTTCCTATAGTCTACTATTCTGTCTAGTGCATTTTTAATTTCAGTTATTGAATTCTTCATCTCTGATTTATTTTTTGTTTTCTAACTCTTTGTTAAGGGTCTAACTGATGTCCTCCACTCTTTTTTTCAAGTCCAGTAAGTATCTTTATGATTATTAATTTAAATTCTCTTTCAGACATATTACTTCTCTCCATTTCATCTAGGTGTCTTGCTGTGATTTTTGTCCCATTCTTTCATTTGGGAAATATTCCTCTGTCTTTTCATATTTGTCTACCTCTCTGTTTCTATGTGTTAGGAAAGGAAGCTAGGTGTCCTTCTCTAGAAAGTAGTGGCTTTACAAAGTGCCCTGCAGTGCAATGTCCCCTGTTTACCAGAACCTAGTGCATCAAGGGTATCTCCTTTGTTTGTTGTATGCACCTACTATTATGGTTAAGCTGGTTTTGCCTTCAGTTCAGTCACCTGCCTTATTTCTCTTTGCCTGTATGGACAGGATTTGGTCCCTGTGCTGTCAGGAGGCAAATCTGGGGCTATCTTGGGCTTGAGTTGGGTCATACCAGGAGTTTCCCAGAGATATGTTAGCATCAAATTGCAGACACTTTCCCTGTGTTGTCCCCTGAGAAGCTTGGTGGGCAGGGCCTGCAGTCAGACCAGATGCCTTCTTCTCTCCCCAGAGCTGGACTCACTTTGGAGTGGCACTGGCCCCTGTTGGGACAGCTTGCACACTGCCAGGCTTGTGGTACCACTTTGGATGGGCTCTGGTCAAGGGAATATTGAAGGGACTAGTTTGCAGGGTAACTCAGGAGCAAGGTGTGCAGTGTCAGGAACTATGGGAAGAAACCTGGCATAAGATCTGGCTGGAAAGGGCATGTTTGCAGTAGAATACTGGGGCAGAGTGGCCTTTTAGCAAACTAGTGTTTTGCTACATTGTTTCCCACAGGTGTCTGTATATCTAGGGTGTGGGGCAAAGGAGGGAAATGGTGTCTGCCAGCTCTGTTGTTCCTGGAGAAGTATCTCAAAGATCCCTCCACTCCAGCACAGGCTCTGAGATTAGTAAATAAATATCCCCCTTGTATAACCCAGGTGTTTTTAAAACTGCTTTCTATGCTCCATCTCCTTCTACACTGTTTGTTGTGCCTTCTCCTTAAGGGCTGGGACTCAAATTCCTCTCACCTTTCAAAGGCTCTCCCAGAGCCAAGCCCAGTGATTTTTAAAGTTCCAAGTATTAGGCCCCACTGATTGTAAACTCTTATGAAGTTATGCTCTCTGGTTTTTAAAGCCAAATATTATGGGGATTTGTCTTTCTCATATGAATCTCCCATGCCTGAGCTTTCTGGTGTGAGGGTCTGTTTCTTCTCTCCACACCTGAGATGTCTGTCCTTCCTGTGGTCAGTCTCACAGGGCTGTTTAGCTCTGGTCCATAGCTCTGTCCTTCATACCTTCTCTGAGATGGTCTCTTCTCTACATTTCGAATGTGGAAAGTTTGTTCTGCTGGTCTTTGGATCATTTTCTGGATTATTTATACTGAGTTATTTAGTTGTATCCATGGGATGCGGTACACTTAGGATTCTCCAACTCTGTCATCTTCCCTGGAAGTATAGCTGTATGTTCTTTATAGATAGTCCTTACTATATTGAGGGAGTTTTCTTCTAGTCCTAATTTGTTAGATTTTTTTTATAATTTTAAAAAATGTTAAATTTTGTCAATTTTTCTGCTTCAGTGGAGATGGTTGTGTGATTTTTTCCCTTTTAGTCCTTTAATGTGGTATATTACATTAATTTTTGTATGTTGAGTCATTCTCACATTACATGAATTATTCCCACTTGGTCATAATACAGAATTTTTTTTAACATTCTGTTGAATTCTGTTTACTTGTGTTTTGTTGTGGACATTGCATTAATATTCATAATATTTGGTTGTAATTCTCCATTATTATTGTGTCCTTGGCTCTTATATTAGGGTAATTCTGGCCTCATAGAATGCATCTGGGTGTATGTCCTCTTGTATTTGTTGGAAGAGTTTGACAAAAATAGATCTAACTCTTCTGTAAATATTTGGTAAAATTCACCAGTGAAGCTATCTGGTCCAGGAATTTTCTTTGTTTCAAGGATTTTGATTACTGATTTAATCTATTTATGAGTTATAGGTCTAGTCAGACTTTCTATGTCTTTGTGATTCAGTGTTGGTAGATGGGGTGTTCCTAAAAATGTGTTCATTTTATTATCTTTGTTTTAACAGATTTTATTTATTTATTCATGAGACACACACACACACACAGAGAGAGAGAGAGAGAGAGAGAGAGAGAGGCAGAAACACAGAGAGAGAAGCAGGGTTCACACAGGGAGCCTGATGTGGGACTCAATCCTGGGACTCCAGGATCAAGATCTGGGCCGAAGGTGGCGCTAAACCGCTGAGCCATCCAGGGATCCCCAATTTTGTTATCTTATTCAAATGTTGGCTTTCAGTTTTTGATCGTATAAACCTTGTTATTTCTGTAAAATTGATAGCAATGTTCCATCTTCATTTGTAATTTAATTATTTGAAAATTATTTATTTTAGTCTTCCTAGGTAAAAGTTTTTTTCAATTTTATTGGTCTTTTTTTTTCTCTAAATTTTCTTTTGTTTCTGTTCTATTCTTTATTATTTTCTTCCTTCTGTTATCTTTAGGTTTGTTTATTCATTCATTTATTTATTGATAGTGCAAGTTCAAGCTGTTGATTTAAAGTACTTTTTAATTTTTAACATGCTGATTTATAGTTAAAAATGACTGTCAACAGCGTTTTTCTGCTTCTCACAGATTTGGTGTATTGCATTTTTAATTTGTTTGAGAATAATTTATAATTTCCCTTGTGTCCTTTGTTGACCAATTTTTTATTAAAATGTAAGAATTTCCATATATTTTTAAATTTTCCAGTGTTCCTTCTGCTTTTAATTTGTAGTTTTACTTTACTCTAACCAGAAAAGGTACTTTGTATGATTTTAGTCTAAATTTATTGACTCATTTTGTAATTAACATATGGCCTAATTTAAGCAATATTCATGTGCAGCTGAGACAAATGTGTATCTGCTGTTGTCAGGCAATGTTCTATATATGCCTTTTAGATCCAATTGGTAGATAGTGTTGTTCAAATCCTCTGTTTTCTTATTGATCTTCTTTTCAAAGGTGGGATATTAAAGGCCATTATTATTGTAGAGCTGTCTATTTCCCCAGCAGTTCTCTCTGTGCCATATATTTTGGAGCTCTGATGTTTGGTATATACATGTCTATAATTTGTATGTTTTCTGATTAATTTGATCACTTATTAATCTAGAACATTAATCTAGAACTTTTTTTATTGTAATGGTTGATTTAAGATCTATGTTGTCTGGGGCAGCCTGGGTGGCTCAGCAGTTTAGTGCCTACCTTCAGCCCAGGGCGTGATCCTGGAGATCCTGGTGTGAGTCCCACTGTTTTTTATACTTTCACCATTTATTTAACTTTACCACAGACCTTTATTTCTCTAAAATCTAGTTACAGACTAGCAACCTTTTATTCCTCCTGTAGGACTCCCTTTAGTATTTTTTGTAGGCTAAATTTTATGATATTAAGTACCCTCAACTTTTTAAAGTTTGTTTCTTTTTAATTTGAGAAAGTATTAATTTCCCCCATTAAATTCAGGAAAGTTTTGTTGGATATAGAATTCTCAGTTGTCAGAGCTTTTTTTTCTCCATTTAGTACTTCCAATATATCAGTCCACTGCCTTCTGGCCTCAAAGTTTTTCTGAATAACCTATTGTAATCTTGTTTAGGATCCCTTGTACATGGTGATTACTTTTTCACTTGCAGTTTTTAAGATTCTCTTTTTTTCTTTGTCATTTGAATTTGATTGTAATGTGCTTTGGTATGAGTCTGTTTGCATTTGTCTTACTGGAGTTCACTGGACTCCTAGAATTTTTAGATCTATGTTATTCTTCAAACATGGGGCCATCATTTTTGGTTTTCAGCCATCATTTCTTCAAGTAATCTCCTTCTCCCTTTTTTTCTCATCTACTTCAGAAACTCCCATAATATGTATTTGATTTGCCTAATGGTATTTCATAAGTCCCATTGGTTTTGTTCATTTTTCTTTGTTCTTTTTTTCTTTCTAATACTTCAAAATATAAAATACCCTATCATTAAATCACTGATTCTTTCTTCTGCCAACCAAAATTTGTTGTTGAACTCATATATTGAACTTTTAAATTTAGCTGTTGTATGTTTCAGTATCATATTTTTTGGATTGCTATTTATATTTGCTCTCTGTTGATATTTTTATTTAATTCATATGGAATTTTTCTGATTTTTGGTCATTTTCAATCCATGTTTTTATTTAGCTTTTCAGCATTTTTATTTTAACTATTTTAGAGGAGAGACTGCAAGTGGTGGGAGGGCCAAAGGGAGAGGGAGAGAGAGAAATTTAAGCAAGCTCAATACAGTATGGAGCCCAGGGCAGGGCTTGATCTCATGACCATGAGATTATGACCTGAGCCTAAATCAAGAGTCAGATGCTTAACCAACTGAGCCACCCAAGCACCCTTTTAGTATGGTTATTAAAATACCATTATATCACTTTGTTTTTTTTCCTTTGAGTGGGACATGTTTTCCTGTTTCTTTTTCTGCATTTTAATTTTTTTTTTTTTACATTGGACTTTTGTAAAAAGAGACACTTCTACTGTCTGTAGACTGGCTCTGTGTTAGGGCAGTTGGGGATGCTCTGGGCCTTGCAATCAGCCTGAGAAGAGAGAGTGCTTGTGGTTTTTTCAGAACTTTTGTGATCATGCATTCTTTCTGGTCTTCCTTTTGGCTTTTTCCTTTTCTCACATACACGAATGCTTTCAAATGTACTACTTTTCCAAACAGTCTCATACCAGCCTCTCCTTGGGGCTTAAATAGTCTATTGTGTGTTTTATGCATAATCTTTTGCCCCAGGTGTCTGTCTGAGAATCTTAGTCTCCTTGCAGCTTTCCTGAGCAGCATTCATTGCTTCTCTCTATTTGAGATTTAAGTTAGGTGAAGCAGAGACCAGTCCTTCAGGAAGCTCCTAGAAATATTTTAATATTGAAAACTAGGTTTCCACTGCTCCCTTCAGTTCAAAGGAAATAATTGTGACCTCAGCAGTTTCCTCCTCCAGACCAAGACTGTGCCATGTTGGGGAAGGAGTGGGGAAAATTTGATCAAACATCCCACTCATTTTTCCACCATTTTGAATGTGGCTATTTCTTGATTGGGCATTTTCTTGGTTGCCGTAGACCATTGACTGTTTCTAGAGTTCCTATTGGTTATTTTAGCCAGCTTTTCTTCTTCTTTTAAAAAAATATCTCCAAGGGAGAACAAGAACTTGAGACTTCTTAGTGCACCATTATATTGAGCAATTCTCCAGATTATTTTTTCAGTATTTGGTAAAGTCTGCTTGTTATTCTGTCACTGGTGCAGGGTAAATATGATTATTTAAAGCCTATGTGCTTGGTCACTGATGACCTGTGGAGGAATATTGGCTTCAGTTTCTGGTTAGTTTTGTGGAATCACAATGTCTTATATTTTGAGAACATAAAAATAATGTTTATTTTATCTCTGGTATAGGCATGTGTTCTTTTTAAAGAATAGGTGTACATAATTTATTTTATCCTCCATTTTAAGTTCTCTGTACAAGAAGATTTAAACAGAATCTTATTCTATCATAGTAAGAGAAATAGGAAACTGCATCATTTTCTTATCTACAGCCACATTTCTGAAAATCTATTTCAAAGACTTTAGTGAAAAAACATTGTTTTCTTTGTGTTATTATTATATGGTGATAAAGAACTTCTGTGGTTTTGTAGCTAGCTCATCACTTCAGATAATATTTTTCTAGCCTTTCTGCATGGCACTACTGAAGTAAGCATGTTTAAGCAAAATAAATAAAATAAAATAAAATAATAAAATAAAATAAAATAAAATCATTGCAGTAATAGATACCCATAATATCAACAATATCTTTTCAACTTTTTTCTTCTCTGGTTCAAAGAATTTATTTCATGGTTCTGAGAGTTAAGTTTATCTTCTTCTAGACAACAGCTCTGCAAATTACATACTTAACTTCTCTGCACAAGTGCTAATTAGATGTTAATGTGTCATTTATACAGAACACATATATCTCTAACTATAGCAACACTAGTCTGTAACCAGAGCTAGAAGTTTTATACTCTTACCATAACCCCTCAGAATAACCTGGCCATCCATTTAACATCAGTATATATCCTTCTAAGTCTTAAACAGAGATATGAGTTGCTACAATTATCAAACACCTTTAATGATATATTTTTCCACATTCAGTAATTTTTGCAAAACCTATTTGAGCAGATTCATTCTCTGGGTTTAAAAATTCACATATTATGGGAGTACCTGGATGGCTTAGTCAGTTAAGCATCTGACCCTTGGTTTCAGCTCAGATCATGATCTCATGGCCTGATGTTGGACTCCCCATTGACAGTGGAGTTTTCTTTCTTGTCCTACCCCCTCCCCCACCCATTATCTCTCTAAAATAAACAAATAGATCAAATCTTTATAAATAGTATATTTTGATCATATGTTTTCAAGAGGAAAGAATTCCAAAGAAATATTGACAATATTATTTAGAAAACATTTTTAGAAAAACTATTTCCAATTATATGTTCACCATATCATGCAGAACCTTTCTATGAGGGCAGCAAATTTTAAATTTTTTTTTAAAATATGAAGCATAGTTGAAAGAAATTTCAAAACATAATTGCTGCACTTTTGAGTTTTCTGCTTAGCTTTCTCTACCTCAATTGATTGTACCACCACCAAAGTGTTAGATAAGCCAGGAAACTTAGTGTCATTGATCTGTCTCCCTTTTCATTCTCTATATAAAATTCATAATTATAATTAAACTTAAACTGATTTAAATTTCTAAGTTATATCTCAAATACAACCACAGATTTTCACTACACCACAGCCACTCAGTTTCACTCTATAGTTATCATTTTCTTGGACTACTGTAATGGTATCCTACATTTTCTCTTGCCCTTTCCATCCTCTTTCAAAAACCTATTTTTATTAGCTTTCCATCTTCCAATAAAATCTCTAAATATAATCAGTTGCTTGTAGGTTATAGGCCTACTTTCGGACCGACACAGGACCGACACAGTCCTGCCATAACAATTTCTATCACATCATACCTGCCCTTTTACAAATAAATTTTGTATTGTATTTCTGTATCTTTCACTGCATATGAACAATATGAGAATTTTTTTGTTGTTCACTGGTGTGTTGTTAGGGTAGGCACATTGTAGGACTCAAATATATAGTGATTTAATGATTGGCTATTCTCTGTGTAACAGCTACACTGCTGCTAATATTTCTCAAATTTCTATACTATCTTTCAATGTAGGGTCATTTTAAATATTTCTTTTCCTATAAGTACTTTGTGTTTCATTTCTATTCTTTTTTTTAAAAAGATTTATTTATTTTAGGGGGGAAAAGGTAGAGGGAGAGAAAAACTCAAGCAGACTCCACACTGAGCATGAAGCCTGATGCAGGCTTGTCTCAGGACCCTGAGATCAGGCCTGAACTGAAACCAAGAGTCGGAAGCTTAACCAACTGTGCCACCCAGGCATTCTTCATTTCTATTCTTTTTTTTTTTTTTTTATTCATGAGAGAGATAGATAGATAGAGATAGATAGAGATAGAGATAGAGATAGATAGAGAGAGATAGAGAGAGAGAGAGAGAGAGGCAGAGACACAGGAGGAGGGAGAAACAGGCTCCATGCACCGGGAGCCCGACGTGGGATTCGATCCCGGGACTCCAGGATCACGCGCTGGGCCCAAGACAGGCACCAAACCGCTGAGCAACCCAGGGATCCCCTCTCATTTCTATTCTTGACTAAGTATTGTTCAACATCCAGGTTTGATAAGAAAGTTATGATATATGTGATATATGATATGAGAACATATGATATGAGAATAGTTCTCACATATCAGATAAATTGCCTGTACTTTAATCTTTCATAAGACTATTTTTTCATTATAGTATTTATGACATATTTATCTCCACTTTATTTATTTGATGTCTGTATTTTTTAACCCGGTATAAGAAGGGAAGATACTTTTGTTGTTTTCTTTACTATCAGATAATCAGAGTCTCATCTAGTGCTGGAAACATAGTAGCCCTATAAATTAATCACTTAGTATATTTCACTTATAGCTAAATGAATATCCTTATATAAGAATATATAGAATTCTTTTAGTAAAATGTCAAATACAAATGTTATTTCAGTTAATTTACTTTGGCTTATTTTCCTTTTAGGTTTGCAAGAACCAAGAATGTGTAGATGCTGGGTACTTGGATTATGATTGTACTCCAAGAAAATGCAATGAACGGGGTGTAAGTACCAGTAATATGATGGGAGAATAAAACTCATTGAGAATAATCCTAGAAAGCAAACATATAACTAAACACACACACACACGCACATTTATATATTCATAAACCATGTAAAAAGATTGGCCTTATCTGACCTAAGTATTATTTTAAAATTCTACTGGAACACAAATAATTATAGCTACCTATCTCATAAGGTGATATTTTTCCTGGTTTCAGATATGCAATAATAAAAAGAACTGTCATTGTAATCCTTCATACTTGCCTCCTAATTGCCAAAATATTGATGATGCATGGATTGGTGGGAGTGTTGACAGTGGCAATTTTCCACCTCAACTTGCCCAACTCAGTTCTGGTAAGTATTAATAGCAAATTGAAAACATAATTAAAACAACATTTTAATTTATTAAATTTAATAAAATAAAATTTTATTTATTTGCCTACCAATCTATATTTAGATGGACATCAAATAGTAAAACATATAAAGCTAGTTTATGTTTTACCATAGAGAATAATATAACATACATAACATATATCATAAATAAGATATATCAGTAAAGGCCCAGACAGGGAAATAAAAATCATTATAGTCCTTCACACAGAAGATATTCAATATAAGGCTAACACATAATGGCAGAGTTGAAAGCCAATCAGAGAATCTTGAGGCAACAGAGGGATCCACTACTACTTCTTAGGGCTAAAAGGACAATGAAAGGAGGCACTATTACTAGAACCAGAATCCGAGGCACCTTCATGACATGTAACTATGGTCAGGGCCACATATCAGGATCTAAGTCACAGGGAGAGTACTGCTCAGCAGAAGTTGGAGCTATAGAGCATGTGCAGCCACTATGGGAGATGCTGCAGAGATTGGGGAATAAATATCTTTAATATTTCTGACCTATTCTGACCCTGCAAATGTTAGCCAGTTATTCCTATTAGCCAATTATAAGTAGAAGTTTGAAGTAGTTTCCTACATTTCTTTTTTTCCAAAGAGAGGTGGGTTTTAGAATAATGCAGTATATCCAATGATGCTTAGGGCCAAACTCTATATAAAAACCTAAATTAACAGATAATTAAAGCATATTTTGGGGCAGCCCTGGTGGCGCAGCAGTTTAGCACCACCTACAGCCCAGGGCATGATCCTGGAGACCCTGGATCGGGTCTCACGTCAGGCTCTCTGCATGGTGCCTGCTTCTGTCTCTGCCTCTCTCTCTCTCTGCGTCTCTATGAATAAATAAATAAAATCTTTTTAAAAAAAGCATATTTTGAGCACACACATATCATTCCAGGTTGACCTTACAATGTAATTGATCAATAACATGTATACAAGTGAGATTCTGACTGGGTCTTTTAGAATACTAATTCTTGGAACTCTCATTATTAGAACACTCATTGTGCTGAAAATCATCTTCCCTGTTTGAAATTTGATTACATTGAGACATGAAAATGCAAAATCCTCAAATTCATGCCACACAAAATGAACAAAATTAAATGGTTGTTTTAAATTACTACATTTGGGAGAAGTTTCCTACACATCTTTCTCTCTCTCTCTCTCTCATATCCATAAACAATATATATTTATATATATAATATAGAAAGCAATATGGTAATCAGATGGTGTATTTATATAAAAAGAATCTAAGACATGTGGCATTAGCTTTGGAACTGAATGGCGCACAGAACATAAAAAGACCTCTAGGAAACTGTTGAAGACATTTATTATGTGTTGAAATTGTCTTGAGAATACTGTTGGTGAGCAATCCAAAGACAATTCAAAAACATGTTATTAGAAGTTGGAGAAATAGGACATTTATTATGAAGTGGTAAATAGTTTAAATCACTGCAGCCTGTGGTAAAGTGGAAAATAAAATTCAATGGTTCTGGTCAGCAAGGTTTCCAGGTAGATTGTAAAGATTTCCAGTAGGTGATTATAAGTAATCTATGATAAAACATGAGAAGACAATAATAACTAATGAAGAAACAAAACAGATGAACATTGGGGGAGGGGGGAAATTAAAGGAAGGCAAACCATATGAGAGTTTCTTTTTAAACAATTTGATTCTACAGTATTTGCCAAAGTGCTCAGAATAGCCAAAAAAATTCCTGAAAAAGAACAACAAAGAAAGACACCTTAGTCTATTGCCCTTATATTGAATATACTATGTTATAGATTTAGCATATAGTTACACTAATGAAGACAATGTGGCATTGGTAAATGATAGATATACAGTTAGATCAATGGAATGGAATAGGGAGGCAGAAATATACCCATTGTTATATGGTTAATCAATTTTTCAAGAAAAATACAGATAGTTCCATGAAGAAGGAAAATTAGTTCAAAACATTCTTCTGTAATAATTGAATATTCACATAAGATCAAATGACCCTTAAAATCTCAACTCATTTAACAATTTATATGAAATAAATCATAAATCTGAACATAAATGAAAACTATATATCTTCTTGAAAGAAGCAGAGAAATACCCACACGATGTTGGAATAAGCAATTTTTATATCTGTACTACTCATTTTATTTAACATAAAATAAATTTTATTAGATACGATGTGATGATACATATCAATGCAATAAAAGAAAAGTACTTTGGACCTCATGAAAATTTTATAACATTCACAGCAGTATCTCTTACTAAAAATAGGGTATTGAGAAAAATTCTTTTTTTCCAGGGGTCACACTTTTTTTTCATCTATATTAATTATTAAACTATTCTGAAAAGAGTATTAAATAAAAGGTTCTTAATGATAAAGCAAATAATAGGACTATTATGGATTAAAAAGATTCTGGAGCACATTGAAATGCTGTTAACTTATCTACTTCATTTAAAAACATGTTAATTATAACATTATACAAGAGTTAAAAATTTTGTGCTGATAGTCATATTAAAATATAGAAATGTCTTTATTATATTCCTGGTAATTGCTTTTAAATCACTGATGTTTTCTCTCCCAGAAAGACGCTACATTGAGAATGTTTACCATGGCAAATCTACAAAATGGCCATTTTTCTTACTAATTCCTTTTCTCATTATTCTCTCTGTACTGATCATCATACTGGTAAAAGTTTATTTCCAAAGGAAAAAATGGAGAACTGAGGAGTATACAAGTGATGAGTATATTGATTTAATATTTAAGATTCATTACTTTTATAATTTGTAGGCATATATATAACATTAATAAATACCATCATGATGTAACTAATAATTCAGATTTAGATTTTATCTCTACATGAAAACAAAATACTTAATATGTTGATAATTAGTATAGTGGTTAACAGAATTTTTTCAAAGGTCAGCAGTTTTAGTCTTATAACAACTTGAACTCTGCTGGGGTAAAATTAAGTGGAGATGACTTCTAGTTAATGATTATTTACCTCCTTTTATTATTTGATCTTAATTATTAAATATATATGAACATTATTTTTTAGTATATATTTCAAAGTATTTTGTGTTTATTATCTTACTAAAAGAAAGCAGATAAATCTAAAAGAGTAGTTAGCCCTTTAGGCAGTTAAATAAGTTGAGAGTAGGGCAACCAGAGATAGAAAAAGTTAAAAGTCAATAAATAATAGTTAGAATGAAAAAATCTGAATTATAGTAAAAGCTAATCTTCAAAAAAAATAAGACAAATGGTTTTTCATTAAAAAAACCTTAGAAACATCTGATGATATGCCTCAAAAATAAAAATAATATTAAAATTGTTTAGTTTTCTTCAGAGAAATTGCTATAAAATAGTTTCTGCTTTTGAATTTTTATATCTGTATTATTCATTTTATTTAACATAAAGTAAATTTTATTAAAATATTTAAAATTGATAAGATATCAATGAAAAGAGAACAATACATTTCACAGAAATGTTTTGAAAAGTTTATGTAAAATTACTGAATAATATGCAGTGTGTAGTTAACATAATTCAATATTAAAGTAATATTCATATGTTGGAGGACTTTATTGTGGAAAAACTGATATCAAATATCTTTAGGGGAAAGAGCTATGAAAATGTGTAGGAATAAATATGTAAGAAGATGAATCATAAGAAAACTTAAAGCTATTTAGTTAATGTTATGACTATGAAAAATTATTAGTTCATTTTTAGGTAAAATTGTATTACTGTGTTTTTTCTCAAGTTAATCTTGAGATACTAGTTGAGAAATGTCCTCAATGGTAAGATATTCTCAAGTAGTGGCTGCCCTCAGATCCTAAATAGGAATTCAAACATTTTTCAAAATTGATATTGTATACAGAGTTTTATAGAACAATCTTAAAGAAAATATAATTTTAAGTGACTATATTTATTTTGAAACATACAGGCAACTTGAAAGTGAGAGTGAACCTAAAGAGTAGGCAGGACAACAGAATCCGTCATATCACAGTGAGTATAAAATAGTTTAAAGGTGAAAGGTAGAGGCAGAGAAATGAAAAAAAATTTAACATATTAAATAAATGTAAATACTATAAACATATATTAATGATAGTCATATAGCTACATATAATAAAATTGAATTGCAGAATATTTTCAATGTTGCAAACTATACCATGACATGATAAAGTATAAATGACCTCATTTTGCAGTTTAAAAACTTCTTTGCAGTGTGATCTTTTAAATTTTTTCTAATAATGTTTAATCCTTTAGTATTTGTGCATTCAGAAGTTGGTCACAAATAAATTGCATGATAGAACTCTTATAATTAGGATAACCTCATGCTATTTGTTGAATTAACCACTTTTAAATTGATTGGTCAAACAAGTAACTTTTCCCCTTTTATTTATTCTTTAAGAGCAGTTATCTTCAATGGACAGGACAAATGGAAAAAAAGAAAAAACAAAAAACTACTTGCATTGCTGGATTGTCTAGGATTCAAAACCTGTATTTTATTGGTCTGATATGACAAGAATATATAGAAGATTTCTACTATAACAGAAATATACCTGTATACTTATATATAAAATGCCACAGATGAATTACTTGTAAGAAATGCATGCTTATGAGTATTTATATTACATTTCTTATTTTTAAAGTTATGTCATACTAATTGTTAGTATGCACTAAATTATCAGTAGGCATGAGAAAAACTTTATAATATAATAAATCCAATACCATGATTAAAGCTCACTGTTATATTTTAAATTGCAATGCTATGTAGTTATGTTATAGTCAGATCTGTAACCAATCAAAAAACAATGATTCTAAGATTTGGAAAAAAATCTCAATTATATGCTCTTCACAAAAGATACAACTCAGTTATGTAAAGGTTCAAAGTAAGGGATGGGAGGATATATGCCGTGGAACTTTATCCAAAAACTTTATACAAAAGAAAGCTTGATAGACTTTAACACTGATAGCATTCATAGAGATAAAAAAAAATCATAATGCAAAGGGTTATTCTTAAAAGGAAATTACAACAATACAAGTGCACTAGTCAAATTGTCTAGAGAAACAGAACTGATAGGATATCAATGATCGATAATTAGATGATAAAGATGATAGATGATAGGTAAATGAGAAGATTTTTTATAGGAATTGGTTCACATGTTTATAGGAGCCAAGAAGTCTCATGAGCTGTCATGTGGATGCTGGAGAACCAGGAAAGCTGGTAGTGTAACTCAGTATGGATCTAAAGTCCTGAGACTTTGAAAGCCAATGGTGTAAGTTTAGGTCTGGGTTCAAAATGAGAACCAAGAGTGCCAGTGGATGTCCAAGGGCAGGAGAAGGATGCCTTAGTTCAAGCAGAGAGCAAATACACCTTTTCTCCACCTTTTTTTTTCTCTTAAGTCCTCAACGGATTGAATAATGCCTACTCTCATTGATGAGGGTAATCTTCATTCAATCTTCTGATTAAAATACTAATCTCTTTAGAGACACATTCAGAGAAATAATGATTTATCAGATTTCTGGTGGTTCATAAGTTGACATTTACAATTAACTATCACAATCTACCCCTGCTCAACTTGCATTCCTATATGTATTCTTCAAATAAATGTCATTGCTGTCTATTGTGATATAAATATCCTGTGTACAAACAAAAAGGCACTAATCCCTTCTCAGAAAAGGAAATAAAGTCCTTGAGTAATATTTACTCTTCTGATATCCTTTAGCTTAAATACTATGATATAAATAAAATCAGCAATAATTAAAACATTGATATAAAGTCAAAACCTCTTACTATAAAAGAATAAGAGAGGAAAAAATAAAGCTCAAGATATGCATATATACACATAAGTGTATTTATAACAAAATAAAGAGGAAATATTCATGACATTTCAGTCCTCATTTTTGTAACTGGTCATGTGGTCATAGCTGGTATTCACAACTACCTTCTCCTACTACTCATTCAGTTTTCCTTATGACCTCAGCCAGCACCTGGCCTGGTTTGGTGATGTAAACCTTCACTTCTGGACTATTAGTAGTCCTGTCATTGTAGTTCTCTATTGACTTTTATCACAGGGCATGGCAACACTAAGACACATCCTAAAAAATCTTCCAATTTCCTTCTCAAGAATCATTGTTGTGTCTCCTAATGAAAGCATTCCTCCCTCTGAACTAAGACTCTAGGTCAGCATAGCATAAAGTCATGGAAATGAGAAGCAAAAATTTTGCCAGTGGGTCACTTAGGGTAAGAATAAGTGGCTCTACTCCTATTTCCACCCTTCAATTCCTGGAACCATGAATTCCTGGTTATGTTAGAAACAGCACCATATACTGAACACTGAGCATATACTATCCTCTAGAGAACTTTGTCCCAGCCCCAAAAGATATTGCCACCTTGTTGATGCTGTAATTGAACGTTCAAAAGGCCATTCCACCATTCTATCAAGCCAACAGCTTCATGACAGTGGAGAGCCAGTGAATTCCCTGAGCCTGGGATCATTGCCACACTTCTCTCTTGCTCTGAAGTTAGTTCCTTGGCCAGAATAAATGCTGAGTAGAATAACATAATAGTAGGTAAGGGATGCTATAAGTTCATAGAGGGTAGTTTTGGCAGAACCATTGCATGTAGGGAAGGCAGATAAAAATCCAGAGCAAGTGTTTATTCCAGTAAGGAAAAACATTTCCCCTTCCATGATGGAAGTGGTCCAGTGTAATCAACCTGCAACTAGGTATCTAGCTGGTCATCCTGGGAAATGGTGCCACACCTGAGGCTCAGCATTGGTCTATGCTGCTGACTGATTAGGCATGTTTTCTTTTTAATGAATGAATTAATTAATTAATTTTAAATTTTATTTATTTATGCATGAGAGAGAGAGAGAGAGGCAGAGACACAGGCAGAGGGAGAAGCAGACTCCATGCAGGGAGCCCGACGTGGGACTTGATCCCAGATCTCTAGGATCAGGCCCTGGGCCAAAGGCAGGACTAAACCTCTGAGTCACCCAGGCTGCCCCAGATTAGGCATTTAGCATGGACTGTAACCATGTATATTTGTTGAGTAGAAGTCCATGTTGCTGAGCCAAATTATAAACTCCATCTCTGCTACCATGACCACTTTGTTCATGAGCCCTTTGAGTAAGAGCAGATAGAGAAATAGACTGACTAGTATCCACAAAATAAGTCATCCTCTTCAACTGATCATTAAAATATTCCTCTGGTGAGGTTTCCCTTTAGTGAGCAACCACATGGGACACAAATACCTTCACATTTTTTGCCCATTCAGAGAGATCTATACACATATTCTTTCCCCAAATTTGTCACCATTTTCCCACTTGTTCCTTCAAAGCCCCTGACCATTCAACCAAACCATTTGCTACAGCCCATGAATCAACATAAATTACATGTCTAGCTATTTCTCTTTCCAAGCAAAGTTCACAACCAAGTACAGTGCCTGAAGTTCTTTCCTCTTGGGAGGATTTCCTTTTACTATTATCCTTCAGCAATGTCTAAGAGAAAGGCTATAGTGCTGCAGCTCTTCACTCTCTGTTGGTTCTTGCATACTCTGCAGAGTTATCTGTAAACTAGGCCCATATCTTCTCTGCCTCTGTTTATTGATGATAAGGAAATCCTTATAAGGCCATAAGTGCAAGCTGGGGCAGACAAGGCAGGGTAGCAAGAGAGGGGACCATGAGCATTTAGACCACTTCTTCATGTAACTTACCTCTGCCTTCAGGGCTGGTTGTGCCTGATCACATATTTACCATTTCCATTTGATGATGGTGCACTGCTGTGCATGCTTAATTTTATGGCTTGATGAGTCAGAAAACACTCAATAGGCAGCTGAGGTTGTATGGTAACTTGGTGGCCCATGGTCAAGCATTCAGTATCTACAAAGACCCAGTAGTAGGCCAAGAGTTGTTTCTGAAAATGAAAGTAGTTATCTGTAGATTATGGCAGGGATTTCCCCCCAAATCCTAAAGGCATGCACTGTGATACACTTAGGGGGGTCTACGAAAGGCTCCAAACAGCATCCCTATATGCCACTGACACTTCAAGCATCCCTGGATATGCTGGATCATATAGCCCAAGTGATAAAGCAGCTTCCATTGAAGCCTATACCTGTTGCAGAGCCTTTTCTTCTTTTGGGCCCCACAAAAAACTAGCACCTTTACAAGTCACTTGGTAAATGTATTGGAGTAAAACACCCAGATTAGGAATATATTGTCTCCAAAATCTAAAGAGACCCACTAGGTATTGCACCTCTATCTTGGTTGTAGAAAGGTCCAGTTATAACAATCTACCCTTCACCATAGAAGGTTTATATTAACATGCTTCATACTACTGGACTCCTAGAAATTTTACTAGAAATAGAGATCTTAGATCTATCTTAGATCTTAGAATTTTAGTCAGATTTATTTCCCACCCTTTGATAGCAGTGTTTTAAGCTTAGAACATTTGCTATTTCTTGCTCACTAGGTCCAATCAACATAATGTCATCAAGGTAATGGACAAGTGTGATATGTGATATCTTATGGAAGGGAAAAGCAATCAAGATCTTTATTATGACACAAGACTGGAAAGTTCATAGATCCATGAAGTAGGACAGTAAAGGTGTTTCCCTGGCTCTGCCAGCTGAAAGCAAAGTCCTTCCAGTGGACTTTATCGGCAAGGATGGAAACAAAAGCATTTGCCAGATTAACCACTACATGTCAGGGATCAAAGGATGTGTTGATCTGTTCAAACAGTGAAACTATCTGGTAGAGCATATACAATGGAATTCACCATCTGGTTAAGCCTTATTATAAATTCATGGTTATTTCCCCAAATCCATCTATCTTTTGCCCAACCAAAAGGGTTGAATGAGTATGTGGTAGAAATTACCTCCCCACATCTCTCAAGTCCTCAATGATGTCACCTGTGATTCCCCTATATATGTTAAACCAACAGAGGTTGAACTTATACAGTGGGCCATGTTTTTGCAACATTAAATGCAAAATCTCTGCTAAGCAAACCCTACCAATACATTTCTCCTGATCCATCTTTATTCTTTCCACTATAATCCCACCCACATCCTTAATCCACTTCCACACAGGTTCCCCAGATTCCCTCCTGTATAAATTAGAAAACTCAAATAGTTATTTTGGAGTGTAGTCCACCACTTCGTGGGTCATATTTTGTACTTTACCTTTAAGGATTTACTGGGACTGAGTTTAGCTATAGGTCTAGAAGCAAAGAAGGTGGCGGGGATGGGTCCTGAGAAGAGTTAACACTGTTACATGCAGCTGCCTCAGGGGAAGCCATGATAATTTCCTCAAAGTTAATATCCTAAATGGAGGTAGGAAGGCTAAAACTACCTTGGAAAGAACATGAGTAGAGAAGCCACTGCCACTGGAGGTGGGAGGGCCACTTGCACTGGGGTTAGAGAGGACACTTTAGCAGAGGATAGTGAGGTCACTTCCTCTGAGGGTGGGGAGGTTTCTTCCATAAAGACGACTCAGGGGCAACCCAGGTGGCTCAGCAGTTAAGCGCTACCTTCAATCCAGGGCATGATCCTGGAGACTCGGAATCGAGTTCCATGTCGGGTTCCCTGCATTGAGCCTGCTTCTCCCTCTACCTTTGTCTCTGCCTCTCTCTCTCTCTCTCTCTCTCTCTCAGTCTCTCATGAATAAATAAAATCTTTAAAAAAAAAAGACTCAGCAGAATTTAGGGGCTAAATACACTATTATCAGTTTCACATGTCTCCGTTCCAACTGACAAAATTCTAGTCTTTTCCAATCAATGTCCTTAATATAAAAGTAGACACTTTGTGAGTCTTGAAGTTCTTTTTTTTTTTAATTTATTTTTTATTGGTGTTCAATTTACTAACATACAGAATAACCCCCAGTGCCCTCACCCATTCACTCCCACCCCCCGCCCTCCTCCCCTTCTACCACCCCTAGTTCGTTTCCCAGAGTTAGCAGTCTTTCATATTCTGTCTCCCTTTCTGATATTTCCCACACATTTCTTCTCCCTTCCCTTATATTCCCTTTCACTATTATTTATATTCCCCAAATGAATGAGAACATATAATGTTTGTCCTTCTCCGACTGACTTACTTCACTCAGCATAATACCCTCCAGTTCCATCCACGTTGAAGCAAATGGTGGGTATTTGTCATTTCTAATAGCTGAGTAATATTCCATTGTATACATAAACCACATCTTCTTTATCCATTCATCTTTCGTTGGACACCGAGGCTCCGTCCACAGTTTGGCTATCGTGGCCATTGCTGCTATAAACATCGGGGTGCAGGTGTCCCGGCGTTTCATTGCATTTGTATCTTTGGGGTAAATCCCCAACAGTGCAATTGCTGGGTCGTAGGGCAGGTCTATTTTTAACTCTTTGAGGAACCTCCACACAGTTTTCCAGAGTGGCTGCACCAGTTCACATTCCCACCAACAGTGTATGAGGGTTCCCTTTTCTCCGCATCCTCTCCAATATTTGTGGTTTCCTGCCTTGTTAAATTTCCCCATTCTCACTGGTGTGAGGTGGTATCTCATTGTGGTTTTGATTTGTATTTCCCTGATGGCAAGTGATGCAGAGCATTTTCTCATATGCATGTTGGCCATGTCTATGTCTTCCTCTGTGAGATTTCTGTTCATGTCTTTTGCCCATTTCATGATTGGATTGTTTGTTTCTTTGGTGTTGAGTTTAATAAGTTCTTTATAGATCTTGGAAACTAGCCCTTTATCTGATATGTCATTTGCAAATATCTTCTCCCATTCTGTAGGTTGTCTTTGAGTTTTGTTGACTGTATCCTTTGCTGTGCAAAAGCTTCTTATCTTGATGAAGTCCCAATAGTTCATTTTTGCTTTTGTTTCTTTTGCCTTCGTGGATGTATCTTGCAAGAAGTTACTGTGGCCGAGTTCAAAAAGGGTGTTGCCTGTGTTCTTCTCTAGGATTTTGATGGAATCTTGTCTCACATTTAGATCTTTCATCCATTTTGAGTTTATCTTTGTGTATGGTGAAAGAGAGTGGTCTAGTTTCATTCTTCTGCATGTGGATGTCCAATTTTCCCAGCACCATTTATTGAAGAGACTGTCTTTCTTCCAATGGATAGTCTTTCCTCCTTTATCGAATATTAGTTGCCCATAAAGTTCAGGGTCCACTTCTGGATTCTCTATTCCGTTCCACTGATCTATGTGTCTGTTTCTGTGCCAGTACCACACTGTCTTGATGACCACAGCTTTGTAGTACAACCTGAAATCTGGCATTGTGATGCCCCCAGATATGGTTTTCTTTTTTAAAATTCCCCTGGCTATTCGGGGTCTTTTCTGATTCCACACAAATCTTAAAATAATTTGTTCTAACTCTCTGAAGAAAGTCCATGGTATTTTGATAGGGATTGCATTAAACGTGTATATTGCCCTGGGTAACATTGACATTTTCACAATATTAATTCTGCCAATCCATGAGCATGGAATATTTTTCCATCTCTTTGTGTCTTCCTCAATTTCTTTCAGAAGTGTTCTATAGTTTTGAGGGTATAGATCCTTTACATCTTTGGTTAGGTTTATTCCTAGGTATCTTATGCTTTTGGGTGCAATTGTAAATGGGATTGACTCCTTAATTTCTCTTTCTTCAATCTCATTGTTAGTGTATAGAAATGCCACTGACTTTTGGGCATTGATTTTGTATCCTGCCACGCTACCGAATTGCTGTATGAGTTCTAGCAATCTTGGGGTGGAGACTTTTGTGTTTTCTATGTAGAGTATCATGTCATCAGCGAAGAGGGAGAGTTTGACTTCTTCTTTGCCAATTTGAATGCCTTTAATGTCTTTTTGTTGTCTGATTGCTGAGGCTAGGACTTCCAGTACTATGTTGAACAGCAGTGGTGAGAGTGGACATCCCTGTCTTGTTCCTGATCTTAGGGGAAAGGCTCCCAGTGCTTCCCCATTGAGAATGATATTTGCTGTGGGCTTTTCATAGATGGCTTTTAAGATGTCGAGGAATGTTCCCTCTATCCCTACACTCTGAAGAGTTTTGATCAGCAATGGATGCTGTATTTTGTCAAATGCTTTCTCTGCATCCAATGAGAGGATCATATGGTTCTTGGTTTTTCTCTTGCTGATATGATGAATCACATTGATTGTTTTACGGGTGTTGAACCAGCCTTGTGTCCCAGGGATAAATCCTACTTGGTCATGGTGAATAATTTTCTTAATGTACTATTGGATCCTATTGGCCAGTATCTTGTTGAGAATTTTTAATCCATGTTCATCAGGGATATTGGTCTGTAATTCTCCTTTTTGGTGGGGTCTTTGGCTGGCTTTGGAATTAAGGTGATGCTGGCCTCATAGAACGAATTTGGAAGTACTCCATCTCTTTCTATCTTTCCAAACAGCTTTAGGAGAATAGGTATGGTTTCTTCTTTAAACGTTTGATAAAATTCCCCTGGGAAGCCATCTGGCCCTGGACTCTTGTGTCTTGGGAGGTTTTTGATGACTGCTTCAATTTCCTCCCTGGTTATTGGCCTGTTCAGGTTTTCTATTTCTTCCTGTTCCAATTTTGGTAGTTTGTGGCTTTCCAGGAATGCGTCCATTTCTTCTAGATTGCCTAATTTATTGGCGTATAGCTGTTCATAATATGTTTTTAAAATCTTTTGTATTTCCTTGGTGTTGGTAGTGATCTCTCCTTTCTCATTCATGATTTTATTAATTTGAGTCTTCTCTCTCTTCTTTTTAATAAGGCTGGCTAATGGTTTATCTATCTTATTAATTCTTTCAAAGAACCAACTCCTGGTTCTGTTGATCTGTTCCACAGTTCTTCTGGTCTCGATTTCGTTGAGTTCTGCTCGAATCTTTATTAACTCCCTTCTTCTCTTGGGTGTAGGATCTATTTGCTGTTTTTTCTCTAGCTCCTTTATGTGTAAGGTTAGCTTTTGTATTTGAGTTCTTTCCAGTTTTTGAATGGATGCTTGTATTGCGATGTATTTCCCCCTTAGGACTGCTTTTGCTGCATCCCAAAGATTTTGAATGGTTGTATCTTCATTCTCATTAGTTTCCATGAATCTTTTTGATTCTTCCTTAATTTCCTGGTTGACCCTTTTATCTTTTAGCAGGATGGTCCTTAACCTCCACGTGTTTGAGGTCCTTCCAAACTTCTTGTTGTGATTTAGTTCTAATTTCAAGGCATTATGGTCTGAGAATATGCAGGGGACAATCCCAATCTTTTGGTATCGGTTCAGACCCGATTTGTGACCCAATATGTGGTCTATTCTGGAGAAAGTTCCATGTGCGCTTGAGAAGAATGTGTATTCAGTTGAGTTTGGATGTAAAGTTCTGTAGATATCTGTGAAATCCATCTGGTCCAGTGTATCATTTAAAGCTCTCGTTTCTTTGGAGATGTTGTGCTTAGAAGACCTATCGAGTATAGAAAGAGCTAGATTGAAGTCACCAAGTATAAGTGTATTATTATCTAAGTATTTCTTCACTTTGGTTAATAATTGATTTATATATTTGGCAGCTCCCACATTCGGAGCATATATATTGAGGATTGTTAAGTCCTCTTGTTGAATAGATCCTTTAAGTATGATATAGTGTCCCTCTTCATCTCTCACTACAGTCTTTGGGGTAAATTTTAGTTTATCTGATATAAGGATGGCTACCCCTGCTTTCTTTTGAGGACCATTCGAATGGTAAATGGTTCTCCAACCTTTTATTTTTAGGCTGTAGGTGTCCTTCTGTCTAAAATGAGTCTCTTGTAGACAGCAAATAGATGGGTCCTCCTTTTTTATCCAGTCTGAAACCCTGCGCCTTTTGATGGGGTCATTAAGCCCGTTCACATTCAGAGTTACTATTGAGAGATATGAGTTTAGTGTCATCATGATATCTATTCAGTCCTTGTTTTTGTGGACTGTTCCACTGAACTTCTTCTTAAAGGGGAATTTTAAGAGTCCCCCTTAAAATTTCTTGCAGAGCTGGTTTGGAGGTCACATATTCTTTTAGTTGCTGGCTGTCTTGGAAGCTCTTTATCTCTCCTTCCATTTTGAATGAAAGCCTTGCTGGATAAAGTATTCTTGGTTGCATGTTCTTCTCATTTAGGACCCTGAATATATCCTGCCAGCCCTTTCTGGCCTGCCAGGTCTCTGTGGAGAGGTCTGCTGTTACCCTAATACTCCTCCCCATAAAAGTCAGGGATTTCTTGTCTCTTGCTGCTTTAAGGATCTTCTCTTTATCTTTGGAATTTGCAAGCTTCACTATTAAATGTCGAGGTGTTGAACGGTTTTTATTGATTTTAGGGGGGGATCTCTCTATTTCCTGGATCTGAATGCCTGTTTCCCTTCCCAGATTAGGAAAGTTTTCAGCTAGAATTTGTTCAAATACATATTCTGGCCCTCTGTCCCTTTCGGCGCCCTCGGGAACCCCAATTAAACGTAGGTTTTTCTTTCTCAGGCTGTCGTTTATTTCCCTTAATCTATCTTCATGGTCTTTTAATTGTTTGTCTCTTTTTTCCTCAGTTTCCCTCTTTGCTATCAACTTGTCTTCTATGTCACTCACTCGTTCTTCCACCTCGTTAACCCTCGTCGTTAGGACTTCTAGTTTGAATTGCATCTCATTCAATTGATTTTTAATTCTGCCTGATTAGCTCTAAATTCTGCAGTCATGAAGTCTCTTGAGTCCTTTATACTTTTTTCTAGAGCCACCAGTAGCTGTATAATAGTGCTTCTGAATTGGCTTTCTGACATTGAATTGTAATCCAGATTTTGTAACTCTGTGGGAGAGAGGACTGTTTCTGATTCTTTCTTTTGAGGTGAGGTTTTCCTTCTAGTCATTTTGCTCAGTGCAGAGTGGCCAAAAGCAAGTTGTATTGGGAAAAAGAGAAAAAGAGAGGAGAGAAAGAAGGAAAGAAAAGAGAAAGAGAAAAAAAAGGGAAGAAAGAAAAAAAAAACGAAAAAAAAAAGAAGAAAAAGAGAAAGAAAAAGAAAGGAGAAAAAAAGGGGTGGGGGAAGGAAACAAATCAAAAAGCAAAACAACAAAAAAAAAGAACCACGGGGCAGTATCTTCTGATTCTGTGTACTTTAAGTCCCTTGGCTTCTCCTGGAAGTTGTCCGTCGAGCTGGTCTTCTGGGGGAGGGGCCTGCTGTGCTGATTTTCAGGTGTTAGCACTTGGGGGGGCTGCTGTGCCCCTGCCTGGTGCAGGGCTCAGTGGGGGTTGTTTACCCCGTGAGGCCGCAGGAGGAACAGCCCCAGTGGCGGGGCAGCTCTGGAAACCTGGATTCAGCTCCGGCAGGAACTCCGTGTGCAGGACCTGGAGGCTCTGGGGCGGGGCCGCTGATCTGCTCAGCTCGGGCAGGAGCGTCCTCGCTGTCCTGGACCCTCCCGGCTTCTGCCTGTCCCGGGGGGAGGCCGGATCCTGGGCTGTGTCCCGGCGCCCTGTGCTCCGGAGCCCGCGCTGGTGGATTCGCGCTCCCGGGGCCGCGCAGCCCCCTCCACGGAGCCGCCGCCCGAGCCCCTCCGAGCTGCTCCGGGTCCCGCCGTCCGCTGCAGCCCTTAGGGAGCTCGGCGCACTCTCCCGGGGCGCAGGTGTCTGTTACTGTCCCCGGGAGCCCGAGGGCATCCCCGCCCTCCTGGTCCTGCTCCACCTCCCCGCGAGCCCCTTTCCCCCGGGGAGGTCGGTGCAGCTCCTGCTCCTCCGGGACGGGTCTCTCCTGTCCTGGGGACACTCGCCCCGGCCTCAGCCCGGCTCCTCGCGGGGCCCCTCCCCCTTGGAGGCCTTTGTTCCTTTATTTCTTTTTCCCCGTCTTCCTACCTTGATAGATGCGCGAACTCTTCTCACTGTAGCATTCCAGCTGGTCTCTCTTTAAATCTCAGGCCGAACTGATAGATTTTCAGGATAATTTGAAGGTTTTCTAGGTAATTTGGTGGAGACAGGTGATTTGGGGACCCTACTCTTCCGCCATCTTGCCCCTCCCCCGAGTCTTGAAGTTCTAATTGCATTATAATTCAGCCAATCACAGGATGAGATTTAAGTTAATTTTATTTTCAGCGGTTGCAGCCCTGAGGCTACAGATTAATTTTTTTCAGGGCATATGTAGATATTTTAGGTCATTTATGCAATGCTTTACCCGGGAATTCAAATCACTAGTCATTTTTTTGGTCACTATGTTGTCTGGCACATTAAGAAAAACCAAATCAACATTGCTGTATTCCTTAGTTTTAAAAAAATGTTTAAAAGTATCATGTAAAAGTCATTAGTCTTCTTGCCTCTTACAAGTGCTTGATTAGGAGTATCCAATGAAGATATTTTGCACATATTTATAAACAGTGTTTGCCATGGACTCTCAATGCTGTCTTTACTACTGGAAATGGAGTCATTAGTATATTTAAATTTAATATTAAATTAGAGAGCCAAATCCAGAAATCTCAGAACCAATTTAGAAAACTCATTCTTAAAAATTCCCAAATCTCTGGTGGTGACTGGGTGGCTCAGTCAGGTAAGAGTCTGCCTTCTGCTTTGACCATGATCCCAGGGTTCTGGGATCCAGCCCCACATGGGGTTCCCTGATTAGCAGAGAGCCTGCTTCCCTTTTGCCCTCCCCATCCTTTGCTCATGCTTACTCTTTGTCAAATAAAATATTAAAAAAAATAATCTATGGAACCTATAGCTCACACCACAGAAACAGAAGTCCAAGGACATCTGGGTGGTTGTTGGCTAAGCCCCTGACCTTTTGGTTATGGCTCAGGTCATGATCTCAGTGTTGTGAGACTGAGCACTGAGTTGGGCAACTTGCTCAGCTCAGTCTGCTTGAGATTCTCTCTCTCCCCTTCTTCCTCTACCCCTTCCCTCATTTGCTCACTCGCTCTCTCTCTCTCAAATAAATAAAATCTTTAAAAATAAATCCCCAAATATGTATGAGGATTCTCCAGGGAACCAATAGTATATATAGATTTATTAGAAAGATAGATAGAAGGGATCCTTGGGTGGCTCAGCAGTTTGTCGCCTGCCTTTGGCCTGCGGTGCAGTCCTGGAGTCCCGGGATCGAGTCCCACGTTGGGCTCCTGGCATGGAGCCTGCTTCTCTGCCTCTCTCTCTGTCTCTCTCTATCTCTCTGTGTCTATCATGAATAAATAAATAAATAAATCTTTTTTAAAAAAAGATAAATAGATGATAGGTATAGAGATACATACAAGTGGATAGATATAATATTTATTGTAGCAATTGGCTCACATGATTATAGAGGCCAAGAAATCCCATGATCTGACATCTGCAAATTGGAGAACCAGGGAAGCTGCTGATCTAATTCAATTCAAGTTCAAAAGTTTAAGAATGAAAACAGTGGTGGGGGTAGTGGTGCTATAAGTCCTAGTCTAAGAACCACAATTGTTGACGTCTTAAGGCAAGATGAATTTAAAGTCTCATCTCAAGCATAGAGTGAGTTCCCCCTCTACATTTTTGCTTTATCCAGGCCTTTAAAGAATTGGAGAATGTGCACCAGTTTTATCAAGAATGATCTTCTTCTCAGTCTTCTGATTCAAAGTCTAATCTCTTCCAGAGGCACCCTCACAGACATTCAGAAATAATGTTTTACTAGGTACCCAGACATCCCTTAGCCTATTTAAATTAATACATAAAATTAAGCATAACAAATTATATTTCATGACTTTTAATATAGCTTCAACATAAATGAAGCAAATATTTAGGAAAAAAAGGTTTAGAAAAATTATCAAAGATAGTGAGGGATTTGAACATGATGAACATATATGAGCGAGCTATTTGATACAGAGAGCACTGTGCCCAATAACATATGTATATATATATATTATATACATATATACATATGTATACATATATTATATACATATATACATATGTATACATATATATTATATACATATATTAATAATATATAACATTATATTACAATATATTATAATATATAATATATAATATATATTATATACATATATACATATATTATATATATATATATATATATATATACAATGAAAGATTTACTGATATATACCACATGCTTGGATATAAAACAACCCAAATACTTTCTTAAGATTGAAATATTTAGATTATATTTTCTAACTAAAATTTAAAACAAATGTTATATTAAAAATTCATAAATATAAGGAAATAAGCAATATATTGCTTAAAATAATCCATGAGTCACAGAAGAAAAATTAATGGAAATTCAAATATCCTTCAAACTATATAGTATATATAGTATATCTATATCTATATAGTATATCTATATATAGTATATCTATATATCTATATATATAGTATATCTATATATCTATATATAGTATATATAGTATATCTATATATCTATATATATAGTATATATAGTATATCAAATATCCTTCAAACTATATAGTACATCTTTTAGATATACTAATTCCAGAAAAAAATGCATAATATAGAGAGTCCTTGTTTAGAGGGAACCTTAGATCTTGCTTAGAAGGAATATAAACTATCTGAAAACATTAAGGAAAAATTTTTAAAAAACTAACATTAAATTCTTTAAAAAGTAATTTAAGGTAAAAAATAATACTGAAAGAAGCAAAAATAAATGAGAAACAAAATATATAATACTGAGAATAAGCAAAGTTATTTCTTTGAGAATACTAATAAAATTAACCTTTCAAAAGATTATCAAGGTAAAGAAAAATTTTGGATGTGCAAATTATCAATATGAGAAAAAGGCACACGGTCTTTAAAAATAACATTTAAATATTTACATAAATAGAATTTTATTTTTTAAAAATTTATTCATGAGAAAGGCAGAGACATAAGCAGAGGGAGAAGCAGGCTCCCCCTGGGGAACCTGATACCGGACTTGATCCCAGGACCTCAGGACCATGACCTGAGCCAAAGGCAGACACTCAACCACTGAGGCATCCCAAGGTAGAAATATTTTTTAAAAAGATTTTTTAAAAAGTGACTTAAGATGAATTTAAATATTTAGATAGAAGTTTAGTTAATAGAACAATCATAATCATAATTAAAAGATGTCTCATAGAGAAATGTTTTTCTTATTGAAATCTAGCAAATGCTTAAGAAGATAAACCATCAGTCTTAAATGCACCAATTCCTTTCAGAAGTCAGAAAAATGGATAAAAACACAGCAAAGACTATTCCATGTTAGCAAAGAGGGAACTCTTGCAATATGCTACAACATGGATGAACATTGAAGACATTATGCTAAGTGAAATAAACTAGTCATGTAAAGGAAAATACTTCACGATTATACTTTTATATGAAGTATCTAAAGGAGCCAAACACTTAGAGAAATTAGATCTTTTCCCTCTTTGGTTAGGTTTATTCTTAGGTATCTTATGGTTTTTAATATGATTGTAAGTGGAATTGATCCCTTGATTTCTCTTTCTGCTTCTTCATTATTGGTGTATAGAAATGCAACAGACTCCAATATATTCACTTCATATCCTGTGACTGCTGAATTCCTGTATCAGTTCCAGGATTTTTTTTTTTTTTTTTTTTTTTTGTGGAGTCTTTGAGTTTTCTATATACAGTATCATGTTATCTGCAAATAGGGAGTGTTTGATTTCTTCCTTGCTATTTCTTTTTGTCTGATTTCTTTTTGTCTGATTGCTGAGGCTAAGATCCAGTAATATGTTATATAACAGGAATGGAGAGTGTCCCTGAACATAGAGGAAAAATCCTCAGTTTTTCCCCAATGAAGATGATATTAGCTGTGGGTTTTCCACATATAGCCTTTATTATGTTGAGATATGTTCCCTCTAAGCATATTTTGTTGAGGGTTTTTATCAAGAACAGATGTTGTACTTTGTCAAATGCTTTTTTCTGTGTCTATTGAAAGGATTGTATGGTTCTTTCTTTTATTAATGTGGTGTATAATATTGATTGATTTGCAAATATTGAACCACTCTTGCAACCTAGGAATAAATCCCATTTGATTGGGTAAATTATTCCTTTAATATACTAGTTGAATTTAATTTGCTAATATTTTGCTGAGAATTTTTGCATTCATGTTCATCAGGGATATTGGCCGGTAGTTCTTTTTTCTAGTGGATAATAGTGACTTCATGGAATGAGGTTGGAAATTTTCCTTCCATTTCCATTTTTGGAATAGTTTGAGAAGAATAGGTATTAATTCTTCTTTATATGTTTGGTAGAATTCCTCTGGAAAGTCATCTGCTCTTGGACTTTTGTTTGTTGGCTGATTTTTTAATTACTTTTTAAATTTCTTTGCTGGTTTTAGGTCTGTTCACAGTTTCTGTATCTTCCTTTTTGGTTTCAGTAGTTTGTATGTTTCTAAGAATTTATCCATTTCTTCCAAATTGTCCATTATCTGGCATAAAATTTTTCATAATATTCTAATTGTTTATAATTCCATGGTGTTGGTTATTTCTTTCCCATTTGTGATTTTATTTATTTGGGTTCTCTCTCTCTCTCTCTTTCTCTCTTTGACAAGTCTGACTAAGGGTTTATCAATATTAATTTTTTCAAAGAACCATCTCCTACTTTCATTGATCTCTTCTACTAAGCTTTTTGTTTGTTTTGTTCCTATGTCATCTATTTCTGCTCTAATCTTTATTATTTCCCCTTTTCTTCTGACTTTAGGCTTTATTTGTTGTTCTTTTCCTAGTTCCTTTAGGTATAAGGTTTCATTGCTTATTTGAAATTTTTCCTGCTTCATGATGTAGGATTGTATTACTCTATAATTCTCTCTTATGACTACTTTTGTGGCACCCCAAAGGTTTTGGACCATTATGTTTTCATTATAATTTGTTTCCACATATTCTTTTATTTCTTCTTTAGTTTTCTGGTCGACTCATTCATTCTTTAGTAAGACATTCTTTAACCTCCACATATTGTGGTTTTTCTAAATTTTTTCTTGTGGTTGATTTCAAGTTTTAATAGCGTTGTGGTTGGAAAATATGTATGGTATGATCTCAATCCTTTTGTTCTTGTTGAGGATTGATTTGTGAGATTTGCACTCTGAAACTATAAAACAAGGATGAAGAAATTGAAGAGGGCACAAAGAAATTGAAAACCATTCCCTCCTCATGGATTAGAAGAATGCATATTGTTAAAATATGTATATTACCCTAAGCAATCCATTCCTTTAATGCCATCCCTATCAAAATACCAACATCATTTTTCACAGAGCTAGGACAAATATCCTAAAATTTGTACAGAATCACAAAGACCCCAAATAGCCAAAGAAATTTTGAAAAAAGAAAAGCAATGCTGGAGGTATCACAATTCCAGACTTCAAGTTACATTACAAAGTTGTAGTGATCAAAACAGTATGGTACTTGCACAAAAACAGACATATACATCAATGGAACAGAATGGAAAACCCAGAAATGGACACACAACTACATAGTAAATTAATCTTCAACAAAGCAAGAAAGAATATCTAATGGGACAAAGACAGTCTCTTCAAAAATGGTGTTGGGAAAATTGGATAGTGACATGCAAAAGAATGAAACTGGACCCCATTCTTACACCATACACAAAAATAAATTCAAAATGGATTTAAGGGTTAAATGTGAGACATGAAACCATCAAAATCCTAGAGGAAAACACAGGCAGCATGATCTTTAACATAGGCTGTAGCAACTTCTTTCTATATATGTCTCCTGAAGCAAGGGAAACACAAGCAAAAATAAACTACTGGTACTTCCTCAAAATAAAAAGCTTCTGCACAGTGAAGGAAATGAAATGATCAACAACACTATAAGGCAACCTACAGAATGAGAGCAGGTATTTTGTAAATAGCTTATCCAATAAAGGGTTATCATCCAAAAAATATAAAGAACTTACCAAACTCAACACCCAAATAATCCAATGAAAAATTGGGCAAAAGATATGAATAGACATTTTCCCCAAAAGACATGCAGATGGCCAACACTCACATGAAAAGATGTTCAGCATCAATGATCATCAAGAAAGTACAAATCAGAACTACAATGGGATATCACTTCACATCTGTCAGAATGGCTAAAATTAACAACACAAAGAACAACAGATGTTGATGAGGATGCATAGAAAGGGGATCCTTCTCACATTGTTGGTGGGAATGTAACCTGGTGCTACCACTCTGGAAAACAGTATGGAGGTTCCTTAAAAAGTTAAAAATAGGGATCCCTGGGTGGCGCAGCGGTTTGGCACCTGCCTTTGGCCCAGGGCGTGATCCTGGAGATCCGGGATGAAGTCCCAGGTCGGGCTCCCGGTGCATGGAGCCTGCTTCTCCCTCTGCCTGTGTCTCTGCCTCTCTCTCATCTCTCTCTGTGTGACTATCATAAATTTAAAAAAAAAAGTTAAAAATAGAACTACTCTATGATCCAACAATTGCACTACTAGATATTTACTCAAACGATACAAAAATACTGGTTTGAAGGGTTATATACACCCTAACGATTATAGTCTCATTATCAACAATAGCCAAATTACCAAAAGATACCAAATGTCCATCAAGTGATGAATGCATAAAGAAGTGAATATATATATATATATATAC
The DNA here is from genome assembly GCF_003254725.2 of Canis lupus dingo. Lineage (NCBI taxonomy): Eukaryota > Metazoa > Chordata > Mammalia > Carnivora > Canidae > Canis > Canis lupus. Next base: position 26,743,068 of record NC_064258.1, on the reverse strand, counting down.
ATATATATATATATATATATATATATATATATATATATATAATAGAATACTATTCAGCCATAAAACAGAATGCAATCTTGCATTTACAATGACGTGGATGTAGGTAGAGAATATTGTGTTAAGCAAAATAAGTCAGACAAAGACAATTTAAAAAAAAATTATTCATGAGAGATATAGGGAGAGAGTCAGAGACATATACAGAGGGAGAAGCAGGCTTGCTGTAGAAAGCCCAACATGGGATTCGATCCCTGGACATGGGATCACACCCTGAGCAGAAGGCAGATGCTCAACTGCTGAGCCACCCAGGCGTCCCCCGAGAAACACAAATAGATGCATTTCTGAGGAAATATTTTTAACTGCAATTGGTCAATTCTGATTTTTACAGGACTTTTAAATATTCTTAAAATATGAACCCAAATAAAAAAAAGAAAATGTAACCAAACTAGTAATATTATGTAAACAGTAAGTAATCATAGCAATCAGAACATGATATGCACCTTGGTATTATTAATTATGCTATTACCTTTTATTGTAAACTAACTGCTTGCCCTGCCTACTGGGATATCGTGAGTCACAAGAAAGAAAGAAGTCAGTCAAAAACATACCATATGAATTCAGTCATACATGGAATTTAAGAAACATAACAAGTGAGAAAAGGGGAAAAATAGAGGCAGGCCATAAAACAGATTCATAACTCTAGAGAAGAAACTGATGATTACAAAAAGGGAGGTGAAGGGGAATGGATGGGGGGATGAGTGACATAGGTGATGGGGATTAATGAGAAGCTTGGCATGGTGGGCACTGGTTGTTGTATGAAAGTATTGAATCACTCACTATGTTGTACAACCAAAACTCATATGACACTGTATGTTAACTAACAAATTTAAATAAAAACAAACAAAAAAAACCCAACAAAACAGAACAAGAGTCTTTTTCTTGGTTTGCCACCCCTTTTTTCCCTTTGTTCATCTGTTTTGTTTTTAAATTCCAACAAAGCATACTATGTATATTACCAATATGCCAAATACTTAGAAATAAACATTTGAAAAAACTTTGGCACCTCTACAAGAAAGCTATAAATTACTACTAAGAGAAAGTAAAAGTGACCTGAATAAATGAAGACATAAACAATGTTTATGAATTAGAAAACAAAACAAAACAATGGTTATGAATTGACAGACCCAATATTGCTTTAAATCTTAATATTTCTAAATTTAAAAAAGCACTTCAGATTTTGAAGTGCTATAATGAGTTGTAGAAAGATTTTGAATGTATTATCTTCCTGGTTGGCATCTCCTCTATGTTTAATAAATGGCACTGTTCATATTTCTGCTTATATTTGCTTTAAAGACAAAATTCCTCAAAGTGGCTGCGCTTCAGCAGATTTCTTTCAAAGTATGAATATAGATCTTTTTTCTATTATTTTATTTTCTACCTATTTTCATATTTAAAATACATCTTAGCCATGTTTTAGAAATCAACCTACAAATCTTAATATTTCATGTCTACTTCAATTTATGTCCTGACAATATTTACCCTTTCAGTTGTTCTTCCCAATATTGGTATTTTTTTCCTACAAAAATGTTTCTAATGGAAGAAATCACTTGACCGATTCTCTTACTATCAGTGCATTGCAAAACAATTTATATTTTCACTTGTTTGGAAATATCATTTTTCACTTTCAATTTTAAAAGCTCTTTTAGTGGAATTTAAGGTTGCATTTAGTACATTAGAGGTCATAATTTTCATTTAGTACTCTAAAGATGTTATTGTATTCCTTTCTGATTTACAATGGAGGGAAATAAAATATTTGTGGATTTCTAATTGCCTCTGCAATAGCCTTAGCTTCCTGACAAGGTTCATATACCATAAAAATTAGATAAATTGGGGGTGGGGCAGGATGGTGGAAGAGTAGGGTATCCAAGTCACCTGTCCCCACCAACTTACAATCATCCTGAAAACCTATGAATTCGGCCTCAGATTTAAAGAGAAAACAGCTACAGAGAGAAGAGTTTGCACTTCTAACAAGGTAGGAAGGAGGAAAAATAATAAATAAATAAATAAATAAATAAATAAATAAATAAATAAAATCAAGTGGGAAGGGGCTCCACGAGGAGCTGGGCTAAAGGGGGCAGCGAAGGCCTCTAGGACAGGAAAGCCCAGTCCCAGAGAAGCAATAACTTTAAAAATCTGCACAGGTTCATCCCGGAGGGAAAGGCGCTGGCAGGGAAGTCGGGCAGGATCCCAGGGGGGCATTGGAGTCTCCAGGTTCCCCGGTCACTAACAGAGGAAGTGTGCCCCGGGGGAGAGACGCCACACACCACAGACCAAGCGCGGTAAAGGTCTAGACACCCCAGCGTGGCCTGGGGGCAGCTCAGGTGGCGGCTCCGGGGGAGGGAGCTACGGGGCCCCAGGAACGCAATTCCAGTGGTGAAGGCCCGGGATCCCAGGACTCTGGGAGACACAGCCCAGGACCCTGCACTTCCACAGGACAGGCAGAAGCTGGGAGGGTCCAGGACAGCGAGGACTCTCCTGCCACTGGGCGCCCCCAAGTTGTGCAGATCAGCACTCCCCACCCCAGGAGCATCCAGGCCAGCGCAGACTGGAAAGCGGTGGTAGTTACTTGCAGGAGCTGACTCCAGGGCTGAAGAGCTAGCCGCCGCCAGTTGGGTTGTTCCTCTTGCTGTCACCCTGTCACCCTGTACCCTGGAGGGGCCGCCGGGGAACAGAGGCCTCATGGGGTAAACAGCTCCCACTGAGGCGTGCACCTGGCAGGGAGCGGAGGACCTCCCCCAGGGGCACAGACATGAGAATCAACACAGCAGGTCCCTTCCCCAGAAGACCAGCTAGAAGGACAGGGGAAGAGCAAGTTCTGACAAAGCAGCGCTGGAAAGCTCCAGGGGAAGTCAAGGGAATTACAGTATATAGAACCAGAGGATATCCAGCCTTGTTTGTTTTTTATTTTCTCTTCTTTTTTCTTCCTTTTTCCAGTACAACTTATTTTTAGCCACTCTGCACTGAACAAAATGACTAGAAAGAAGAACTCACCACAAAAGAAAGAATCAGAAACAGTCCTCTCTCCCACAGAGTTACAGAATTTGGATTACAATTCGGTGTCAGAAAACCAATTCAGAAGCACAATTATAAAGCTACTGGGGGCTCTGGAAAAAAGCATAAAGGTTTCAAGAGTCTTCATGACTGCAGAACTTAGGTCTAATCAGGCTTAAATTAAAAATCAATTAAATGAGATGCAATCCAAAATGGAGTCCTAATGATGAGGGTTAATGAGGTAGAAGAAAGAGTGAGTGACATAAAAGACAAGTTGATGGCAAGGAAGGAAGCTGAGGAAAAAGAGAAAAACAATTAAAATACCATGAGGATTTTAAGCCTTTTCCCTAAGGGAAATAAATGACAGTCTCAGAAGGAAAAATCTATGTTTAATTGGGGTTCCAGAGGGCACTGAAAGGGACAGAGGACCAGAAAGTGTATTTGAACAAATCATAGCTGAGGACTTCCCTAACTTGGGGAGGGAAACAGGCATTCAGATCCAGGAGACAGAGATGCCCCCCCCCCAATCAATACAAACCGTTCAAGACATCAGCATTTAATAACGAAACTTGCAAATTCCAAAGATAAAGAAAAAATCCTGAAAGCAGCAAAAGAGATAAGGGGTACCTAACTTGTATGGGGAGAAATATTAGATTAACAGCAAACCTCTCCACAGAGACCTGGCAGGCCAGAAAGTGTTGGCAGGATATATTCAGGGTCCTAAATGAGAAGAACATGCAGCCAAGAATACTCTATCCAGCAAGGCTTTCATTCAGAATAGAAGGAGAGATAAAGAGCTCCCAAGATCAGCAGAAACTGAAAGAATATGTGACCACCAAGCCAGCTCTGCAAGAAATATTAAGGGGGACTCTGTAAAAGAAAAAGGAAGTCCAAAGAAACAATCTACAAAAACAGGGACTAAATAAGTATTATGATGACACTAAATTCATATCTTTCAATTGTAACTCTGAATGTGAATGGGATTTATCATCCCATCAAAAGGTACAGGGTTTCAGACTGGATAAAAAAGCAAGATCCATCTCTTTACCTTCTACGAGAGACTCATTTTAGACCTAAGGATGCCTACAGCCTGAAAATAAAAGGTGGGAGAACCATTTACCATTTTTAAATGATCCTCAAAGAAAGCAGGGGTAGCCATCTTCAGATCAGATAAATTAAAGTTTATCTCAAAGACTGTAGTAAGAGATGAAGAGAAACACTATCTCATACTTAAAGGATCTATCCAACAAGAGGACCTAACAATCATGAACACATATGCCCCTAATGTGGGAGCTGCCAAGTGTATCAAACAATTAATAACCAAAGTAAAGACATACTTAGATAATACAATTATACGGGGAGACTTCAACACAGCACTTTGTGCAAATGACAGGTATCCTAAGCACAACATCTCCAAAGAAACAAGAGCTTTAAATGACTGGACTAGATGGATTTCACATATATTTATAGAACTTTACATCCAAACGCAACTGCATATACATTATTCTCAAGTGTACATGGAACTTTCTCCAGAATAGACCACATACTGGATCACAAATCAGGTCTTAACGGATGCCAAAAGATTGGGATTCTCCCCTGTGTATTTCCAGACCATAATGCTTTGAAACAAGAACTAAATCACAAGAAGAAATTTGGAAGAAATTCAAACACATGGAGGTTAAAGAGCATCCTGCTATAAGATGAAAGGGTCAACCAGGAAATTACACAAGAATTAAAAAGATTCTTGGAAACTAATGAGATGAAGATACAACTGTTCAAAATCTTTGGAATAGAGCAAAAACAGTCCTGAGAAGGAAATACATCACAATACAAGCATCCCTCAGAATATTGGAAAAAACTCAAATACACAAGCTAACCTAGCACTTAAAGGAACTGGAGAAAGAACAGCAAATAAAGCTTACACCCAGCAGAAGAAGAGAGTTAATAAAGGTTCAAGCAGCACTCAATGAAATAGAGACCAGAAGAACTGTGGAACAGATCAACAAAACCAGGAGTTGGTGCTTTGAAAGAATTAATAAGATAGATAAACCATTAGCCAACCTTATTAAAAAACAAAAAAGAAAAGACTCAAATTAATAAAATCACGAATAAAAAAGGAGAGATCACAACCAATACCAAGGAAATACAAACGATTTTAAAAATATTATGAGCAGCTATATGCCAATAAATTAGGCAATCTAGAAGAAATGGATGCATTTCTGGAAAACCACAAACTACCAAAACTGGAACAGGAAGAAATACAAAACCTGAACAGGCCAATAACCAGGGAGGAAACTGTTGGTGGGAATGTGAACTGGTGCAGCCACTCTGGAAAACTGTGTGGAGGTTCCTCAAAGAGTTAAAAATAGACCTGCCCTACGACCCAGCAATTGCACTGTTGGGGATTTACCCCAAAGATACAGATGCAATGAAACGCCGGGACACCCGCATCCCAAAGTTCCTAGAAGCAATGTCTACAATAGCTTCGACGTGGGTGGAACTGGAGGGTATTATGCTGAGTGAAATAAGTCAATTGGCGATGGGCAAACATTATATGGTCTCATTCATTTGGGGAATAAAAAAAATAGTGAAAGGGAATAAAGGGGAAAGGAGAAAAAATGAGTGGGAAATATCAGAAAGGGAGACAGAGCATAAAGACTCCTAACTCTGGGAAATGAACTAGGGGTGGTGGAAGGGCAGGTGGATAGGGCGGGGGTGACTGGGTGAAGGGCTCTGATGTGGGCACTTGACGGGATGAGCACTGGGTGTTATTCTATATGTTGGCAAATTGAACTCCAGTAAAAAATAAATTTATTTAAAAAAAATAAGAAAAATAGGGATCCCTGGGTGGCGCAGCGGTTTGGCGCCTGCCTTTGGCCCAGGGCGCGATCCTCGAGACCCGGGATCGAATCCCACATCGGGCTCCCGGTGCATGGAGCCTGCTTCTCCCTCTGACTATGTCTCTGCCTCTCTCTCTCTCTCTCTCTCTCTCTGTGACTATCATAAATAAATAAAAATTAAAAAAAATTTAGAAAAAAGAAAAATAAACCACCAAAACGAGACAGGAAGAAATAGTATACTTGAAAAGACGAATAACCTCCAAAAAATTGAATCAGTAATCAAAAATCTATCAGCAAGCGAAAGTCTAGGGCCAGACAGCTTCACTGACAAATTCTACCAAACACTTAAAGAAGAGTTAATTTCTATTCTTCTCAAACTATTACAAAAATATAAAAAAAGAAGGAAAACTTCAAAATTCATTCTATGAGGCCAACATTGCCCTGATACCAAAAATATATAGACTCCATTAAAAAGGAAAATTACAGACCTATATCCCTGATGAACATAGATCCAAAAATGTCAACAAGTTATTAGCAAATTGAATCCAACAGTATATTAATAGGAATATTCAAATGATCAAGTAGGATTTATTCTGGGTTGCAAGAGAAGTTCAATATTTGGAGATCAATCAGCATGATACACCACATTAATAAAAGAAAGGATAAGAACCATACAATCCTTTCAAAAGATGCAGAAAAAGTGTTTGACAATGTAAAACTTCTATTAATGACAAAAACTCTCAACAAAAGTAGGGTTAGAAGGAATATACCTCAACATAATAATGGCCATATATGAAAAATTCACAGCTAATACCATCTCCATTGGGGAAAACTGAGAATTTTTCCTCTAGAGTCACAAACAAGACAGGGATGTCCACTCTCAGCCCTTTTACTCCATGTAGTATTGGAAGTCCAAGGCTTGGATATAAAAAGAATCCAAATCAGCAAGAAAGAAGTCAAACATTCATTAATTGCAGATGACATGATACTCTACATAGAAAACCCAAAAGACTCCATCAAAAAAATTGCTAGAGGGATCCCTGGGTGGCGCAGCGGTTTGGCGCCTGCCTTTGGCCCAGGGCGCGATCCTGGAGACCCGGGATCGAATCCCACGTTGGGCTCCCGGTGCATGGAGCCTGCTTCTCCCTCTGCCTGTGTCTCTGCCTCTCTCTCTCTCTGTGTGTGACTATCATAAATAAATTTTAAAAAAAAATTGCTAGAGCTGATACACAAATTCAGTAGTCTCAGGATACACAATCAAATGTACAGAATTCTGTTGTATTTTCATATACCAACAATGAAGTATCAGAAAGAGAAATAAAGGAATCAATCCCATTTATAATTGCACCAAAAACCATAAGTTACCTAGGAATAAACCTATTGAAAGAGGTAATATACTAGAAAACTCAGAAATGAACCCATTATTACAAATTCAATTAATGTTTAACAAAGAAGGAATGAATATACAGTGGGATAAACAGTCTCTTCAACAAATGGTGCTGGGAAAACTGCAAAGCAACATGCAAAAGAATGAGATTGGACTACTTTCTTATAAACAGAAATAAATTCAAAATGGATTATCAGACAGGAAACTATCAAAATCCTAGAGAACACAGGCAGTAACCTCTGACATTTGCCTTAGAAATGTCTATATATTTCTTCTGAAGCAAGAGAAACAAAAGCAAAAAGGAACTATTAGTATTTCATCAGAATAAAAAAAGCTTATGCACAGAGAAGGAATCTATCAAAAAACTATAAAGCAACCTACAGAATGGGAGAAAATATTAGCAAATAATGTATCTGATGAAGGGTTTATATTCAAAATCTATAAAGAACTTAGAAAATTCAACAACCTAAACCCAAATAACCCTGTTAAATGGGCAGAAAACATGAAGAGACATTTTTTCCAAAGAAGACATACAGTTGACTAACAGACAGATGAAAAGATGCTCAACATCATTTATCATCAAGGAAATTCAAATCAAAACCACAATGAGATATCACCTCACACCTGTCAAAATGGCTGAATTCAACAGCACAGGAAAGAATAGGTGTTGGTGAAGATGCAGGGAAAGGGAAACTTACACTGTTGGTGGGAATGCAAACTGGTGCAGCTACTCTGGAAAACAGTATGGAGGCTCCTCAAACTTAGAACTACCATATGATCCAGCAATTGCACTACTAGGTATTTACCCAAAGAATACAAAAACACTAAGTTGAAGGATACATGGACCCTGATATTTTATAGCAACATTATCTATAATAGCCAAATTATGGAAACAGACAAAATGTCCATTGATGAGTAGATAAGGAGAGGTGCTATATACATACAACGGAATATTACTCAGACATAAAATAAGAATGAAATTTTTCCATTTGCAATGATCTGTATGGAGCTAGAAAGTATTATGCTAAGGAAAATATGTCATTAAGGGAAAGATAAATACCATATGATTTTACTCACATGTGAAATTTAAAAATGAAACAAATAATCATAGGAAAAAAGAGAGAGAAGTCAACCAAGAAACAGACTCTAACTTTAGAAAACAGACTGATTGTTACCAGAGTGCAGATGGATGGGGGACAGTTGAAATAGGTGGTAGATATCAAGGAGTGTATTTCTTGTGATGGGTACTAGATGTTGTATGGAAATGTTGATTTACTGTATTGCATAGACCTGAAAATAATATTACTGTGTATGTTCACTAACTAGAATTTAAATTAAAACTTATTTAAAAATAAAGAAAAGAAATAATTGCTGAAAACTCCCTCAACCTAGGAAGAAATAGACATCCAGGTCCAAGAAAGTTCCAAATAAGATGGACCCAAGAAGATCCACACCACATACATAATAATTAAATTGTTTGAAGATGAGAAAAATTTAAATGCAGCAAGAGAGAAACAAAAAATTACCTACTGGTGAAAATCTTTAAGTGTATCGGCTGACTTTTCAGCAAAAACTGTGGGCCAGGAGGAAGTGACATGATACATTCAAAGTGCTGAAAGGGAAAAAGAACCTACCACCAAGAATACTCTACCAGGTTATTTTAATTTAGATAAAGACTTTCCCAGAAAAATAAAAGATAAATGAGTTTGTCACCATTAAACAAGTCTTATAAGAAATATTAAAGAGCTGTAGCTAAAATTAACAACACAAAAAAACAAGAAGTTTTGGTGAGGACATGGAGAAAGGGGAATGCTTTTACAGTGTTGGTGGGAATGCAGAATGGGACAGCCATTCTGGAAAACTGTATGGAGCTTCCTCAAAAAGTTAAACTACCCTATGATCCAGCAATCACAGTACTATGTATTTACCAAAAGAATGCAAAAGTACTATTCTAAGGGAAACATGCACCCTAATGTTTATAATCATTATCTAGAATAGCCAAATCATGGACTGATGTCCACCAAGTGATGAATAAGTAAAGAAGATGTGAGATAAAAAACTAGACAAAATACTAAAATTTTTATGGAAGCACCCAAGACCATACATATCCAAATCAATATTGATAATAAAACAAGGCTGAGGGAATCACAATTCCAGATTTCAAGATATACTACAAAATTGTGGTAATCAAAACAGTATGGTATGGGCACAAAAATCAATGAAGCAGACTGGAGTCCAGAAATAAACCCATGGACATATAATCAGTTAATTTATAACAGAGAATGCAAGAATAAACAATGAGAAAAAGTTTCTTCAATAAATGTTGGGAAAACTAGACAGCTACCGTAAAAGAATGAAACTGAACCACTTTTTCACGCCATACACAAAAATAAACTCAAAATGGATTAAAGACCCAAATACAAGATCTGAAACAATAAACATCTTAGAAGAGAACACAGGCAGTAATTTCTCTGATATCAGCATAGCAATATTTTTCTAGATATGTCTCCTGAGGCAAGGAAAACAAAAGCAAAAATAAACAATTGGGACTATAATAAAACAAAAAGCTTTTGGAGGGGGGCAAAATGGGTGAAGGCAAATGAGAGATACAGGCTTCTAGTTGTGGAATGAATATCTCATGGGAATAAAAGGCACAGCATGAAGAATATAATCAATGATATTGTAATAACAATGAATTGGATCAGATAGTAACTACACTTGTGATGACCATAGCATAATGTAAAGTAACATTGTGTGTCAACTGTACTCAAAAAAGAAATATTTTAGAGAAATGTAACCTATTAAAAATATTTTAAAAGATATTTATTTATTTATTTATTTATTTATTTATTGAGCACAAACAGGGATAGCAGAGAAGGAGTGGGAGAAGCAGGCTCCCCACTGAGCAGAGAGCCCAATGTGAGGCTTGATCCCAGGACTCTGGGATCTTGATCTGAACCAAAGGCAGACACTTAAGTGACTGAGCCACCCAAGTGCCCCAAGAAATGTAAATGTTAACAAGACATAGACATAAACTTTCTGATTTGAAAAATAAATAGAAATAAAGAGTATAGAAATGGGCAATGATCTATAGATAAAAATATCATTTCTTATGGGAAAGATTCTTCTGATAAAATTAAGAATGTTAAAGATATCTGAATTTTACTTTTCAAATGAGAGATAGCAAATTTAATTAAATGTCTCCATAGTTTGTATTTTTAGTAAGAGAGAAATATTTGCAATGAATGTTCTAGTTTACAAAAAGTGGCCATTTTTCACTCTTTAATATTCTGAAGGTTTAGGTTTTAATATATTTCATCTTGAATGATTTTCAGTAGCATGCTGTATTTGATGTTTTAACAATGTTTTGTGTTCTGATATTCTAAATTTGATTCATGATGCATTCTTATACAGTTTTTTTGAAAAATAAAAAGCTTTAGCACAACAAAGGAAACATTCAACAAAACAAAAAGGCAACCTACTGAATGGGAAGATGTTTACCAGTGATATATTTGATAGGAGTTAGTATCCAAAATATATAAAGAACTTACACGACCCAACACTAAAAACCAAATTATCCAATTAAAACGGTCAGAAGAAATGAACAGCATTTGTCCAAAAAAGTCATACTGATGGCCAACAGACATATGAAAAGATACTCAACATCACTAATAATCAGGGAAATGTAAATCAAAAGCACAATGAGATATCACCTTATACCTGTCAGAATAGCTAAAATAAAAAAGATAAGATATAACAAGTGTTGGAGAGGATGTGGAGAAAAAAGAACCCTTGTGCACTGTTGTTGGAATTGCAAATTGGTGTAGACACTGTAGAAGATGGTATGAAGACTTTTTAAAAGAATAAAATAGAATTACCGTATGATCCAATCATTTCACTATTTAGTATTTACCGAAAGAATATGAAAGATACCTGCATCCCTATGTTCATTGCAGCATTATTTACAGTCGCCAAGATATGGAAACAACATATTTTCACTGATAGATGAATGAATAAGGAGGATGTGACATATATAAATAATAAAATATTACGTGGCCATATAAAAGGGATGACACTGGGCTATTTGTGACAATATGGATAGACCTATAAGATGTTATGATAGGGACAGACAGACTGAGGCAGACATAATTGAATTTCACTCATAATTGGAATCTAAAAAAACTCAAAAACCAAATTAAGGAACAAAAAGGAGAATCATACTTATAAATACAGAGAACAAACTGATGGTTGCTGGATGGGAGAAAGGACATAGATTGGGGAAAATAGTGAAAGGGAATGAGGGAATACAGGCTTCTAGTTTTGGAATGAATAAGAGGTCAAGTCAGAGAACAAGGAATAAAGTCAATGATATTGTATTAGCAATGTAAGGGACAGATGATAGCTACATTTGTGGTGAGCATAACATAACATATAGAGTTGTTGATTCATTGTGTTGTACATCTGAAACTAATGTAACATCGTGTCAACAATACTAAAAAAATAAAGCATATATTACATCTTATATGACAAAATCCCATTCGTTCAGGATGCTCTCTTCCTACTGGTACTGTAACTGTTTCTTCAGTAAGTGATACCAAAATTTTAAAAACCCTATATTTATTGAGGTACTATTTAAAAAAATATATATATTTATGATGTACAACTAGATGTTTTGGTATACAAAATGTTGTATATATACAACATATATACACATATGTTGTGAAATAGTTGCCACAATTAAGCTGATTAACATACCCATTAGTTCAAATAAATACCACTTTCTATGTTTTTTATTTTGTAACAAGGACACTTAAAATATCAAATATACAATATAATATTTGTCAGTTCACAAGGTCTCAGGTGCTTCCCATGTATAATCTGGAACTGGACCGTATACATGGTAGTCAGGGAGAGACTAGCGAAAGAGTCAGACCACTTTGGATTGTTAGATGGCAGGTTTAGTAACTGAGGGAACTTACATGGAAGAGTTGTCTTGGATGGTTGCAAGATGAGTAGATCTCCACAACTGCCCACCAAATCTTAAAAGTGTACATAGAAGTTTTAATGTGATTCAGTCACATATACCATCCAGATGGTCTCAACCAGCACATTGCTCTTTCAACTCTGTCCTTTGGGAAACATCTGAGAGCAAGAAAGACAAGTAGGCTACACACTCCAAGGATAGGAGAGGAGAGGAAAAGCCTCTAGTTGCCAAGGTCTAGCTCACTGATCAACCAGTGGTAACGTTTTCTCAATTATCTCCCTCAACAGTATTAAGTGCAGTCACATTATTGACTATTAGATCTCTAGAGCCTGTCCATCTTTCATACATATTTCATGAAACTACCTTTTGATTAAAGTCTCCCTATTTCCTCCACTCCCTAGCCCCTGGCAACTACCATTCTAGTCTGCTTCTATGAGTTTGACTCTTCAGATTCCATTTGTAAGTGAGAACATGATGTATTTGTCTTTCTGATTCTGGCTCATTTCGCTTAGTGTAATGCCCTTCAGTTTCATTCATACTGCCACAAACGGCAAGATTTCCTTCTATTTTATGGCTAAATAATGGCTAAATAACATTGTTATATTGATATATATAAGTAGAGATTTTCATTAACCTGTGATGGGCAGTTGCTTTATTTCCATGTGTAGCTGTTGTGAATAATACTGCAATGAACACAGAAGGACAGATATAGTGTTTTCATTTTTTTTTTGATAAATAGCCAAAAGTAGCATTGTTCTGTTTTTAATTTTTTGAGAAACCTACAAATTATTTTCCATAGTGGTTGCACCAATTTCTATTTCCACCAAAAGGGTGCAAGGGTTCCCTTTTCTACATGTCTTGACAACACCTAGAATCTTTTGTCTAGTTGATATTAGTTATTCTAACAAGGGTAAGGTGATACCTCATGGTGGTTTCGATCTTTTTAAATTTTTATTTTTAAGTAATCTCTATATCCAACATGGGGCTCAAACTCATGACGCTAAGATCAAGACTTCCATGCTCTACAGACCCAGCCAGCTAGGTGCCCCATCATAGTGGTTTTGATTTGAATTTCTCTGCTGACTAGTAATGTTGAGCAGCTTTTCATATACCTATTGACCATTTATGCTTTCTGAGAAATGTCTATTCATCTCTTTGCCCATTTTAAACTGGGTTATATGTTTTTTTGCCAGTGAGTTAAATTCCTTTATATATTTTGGGTGTTAATCTCTTATTTGATGTATAATGTGCAAATAATTTCTCTCACAAGGTAGGTAGTCTCTTTGATCTATTGATTGTTTTTTTTGCTATACAGAAAGGTTTTAGGAAAGTTGGTGTAGTCCCACTTGTCAATTTTTGCTTTTGTTATCTGTGTTTTGGAGAACAAAATATTATATCCAAATATTCAAACTATCCAAAATATTATTGTCTACACCAAAGTAAAGAAAGTTTGTCCTATATTTAATTCTAAGAGTTTTAGAGTTTCAGGTTTTATATGAAAGTCTTTGAATTTATTTTTGTGTGGGATGTGAGATGAAGGTCCAATTTCATTCTTTTGCATGTGGAAATATAGTTCGCACAACACCATTTATTGAAAAGTTCTCACAACACAATCCCTTCGTCATTGTGTATTCTTAGCAGTTTTGTTGATTACCAATTGACTATATATGTGGATGTAATTTTGGATTGTTTATTCTATTCTATTAACATATATGTCTGTTTTTAATCATAGTAACATATTTTGATTACTGTAGCTTTGTAATATATTTTGAAATCTGAAAGCGTAATGCTCTTAACTTTGTTATTCTACTGTGAATTTAATACTACTTCCAAATTCAGTATTGTGGAGTTTTTGCCCTATGTTTTCTTTTTTTTCTTAGAAAACTTTATTAATCCTTTTAAGTATTTGATCATTTTGAGTTACTTTCTGTACAGGTCTAATTTTTGTAAGAGTCTAATTCCATTCATTTGCTTATGGATATTGTTTTTCCAGCACCATTCGTTGAAACGATTGCCTTTTCCCTATTGAATGGTCTTGATACTTTACTCAATAACAATTTGACCATATATGTGAGAGCTTGTATATTATGGTATATATACATATATATGTTCATTAGTTGGTCTACAGATCTGTCAATACCATTCTTTTTTATTTCCATAGATCTGTAGTTAGTTTTGAAATCAGGAAGTGTTGAGTCCTCCAATTTTGTTCATCTTTTTCAAGATTGTTTTGGCTATCAGAATTTTTATATTTTTCTGTTTCTCCAAAAATTCATTTTGATTTTGATAGAAATTTCATTGAATCCATAGGCTTCCATGAGTGGTATTTGTATCTAAATATTAAGCCAACCAATCCAATCCATGAACATGGATGACTATCTTCTTTCAACATTTTTAAGCAATATTTTAGTTTTATTTATACTTCTTTCATCTTGTTTATTCATAAGTATTTCATTCTTTTTGATGCTATTACAAATGGAGCTGTTATCTCTTTGGATTTGTCATTATTAAGTGTATAGAAATGTAATTGATATTTCAGGTATTGATTTTGTATCCTGCTGTTTTTATGAGGTCTAACAATTTTGGGAGGCATCTTTAGGATTTTGTATGTACAAGATTATAGCTATGAATAGAGATAATTTTCTTTGCATTTTGGATGCCTAATTTATTTTTCTTGCCTCATTGCTCTGGCCAGAAATTCCAGAGTACTTTGTTAAAAGAAATGGGCATCCTTACCTTCCTGATTTTAGAGGAAATGTTTTCAGTATCTTACCATTGAGGATGTTAGTTATAGGTTTTCATATATGTCTTTTATTATTTTGAGGTAGTTTCCTTCTGTTCCTACCTTGTTTTTGTCATAAATGTGCAGTTTGTCACATTTTTTCACATCATTGATTTAAATATGTGGTTCCTTTCCTTCATTCTCTGTGTTGTGCTGCATTATTTACTTTTGTATATTGAACTCCATGATGAATTTTATTACTACATTTGCTACAAACTGTATAGGAAACAAACCAATGAAGTACTTTCATTATCCTTCCATTATCCTATTGTTTACAAATATGTAATTTGCCTCCCATATTCTGGATATTATGTAATGACTTCACTATATATCATTACCCAAGGCCAAAATCTCTGTTTCAACAACATAATATACTTGCACCTTACTGATTATAACAGAAATACTAAAAATACGTTTTTTGCATTATAGCTAAGCATTCTATAAAGTGCTTCTTAAAGTCTCACTATAGATAGATGATAGATAGATAGATATAGATACAGATATAGATATATATATATATATAGCCTAGTTTCTATTTTACCCATTTTATAGTTAAGGGAACTAAAGATAGATGTTAGGTTCATTTTGACACATAGCTAGTATGTGATGGAGATTTGGAAGCATCAGTTCTTTTAATACATTTCAGCTTTTACACCAGTATTATATACATACTTATCTGTTTCAGTGCCCAGATGTCTCTTGCTAAACTTTCTAATTAATATTAAAAAATTGTATGTAAAATGTCTCAGGCTTTCAACCTAAACATATAACCTACAAAAATATCTGGTTTATATTTTACCTTTTATTTATTTTTTAATTTTTAATTTTTTAAAAGATTTTTTTTAAGTAATCTCTACACCCACAGTGGGGTTCACACCCTCAGCCCCAAGATCAAGAGTTGCATGTTCTTCTGGCTGAGCCAGTCAGGTGCCCCTATATTTTACCTTTTAAGCCTTATCCATTTCATATTTATTTTAAAATTATGTTACAAAATAATCAATACTCGAGTATTCCATATTTGCAAGTTTGCTTACTTGCTAGTATTTATAATCCTCAATTCATTTTTTAATAACCCCCAATTCAATACGCATAGATGTCACTTGATCATTTGAACTAATGTCCAAGGTGACAAAAAATTCCTTCATACTGGGGTTCACATTCCCAGCTGAGGTTGAACAGAGATACTCTTGCATTTTTTCAACTTTAATACAGAGGAACAGAAAATGAAAAAGGTAGAGAGCAATGCACTGTATTGTAAGAAGCTCACATTGTGGGGCCAATTGGAGAGTGTTTAAATCTCAACACTGGCCTCTATAAGTGGGGTGGCCCCATGCAAGTCACTTTTTACTTCTATTTTGCCTTTTACTTTTACTTGGCTTCTTTGTAAACTAAGAAAACAGAATCTCCCAGGATAGGTTGCTTATAGAATTTCAGATTATATATATGAAATATATACATATTTCCCCTAAAAGTAATGATTCAGTAGAAGTTAATTCAGGATGGTGGGACTTTATGAAATGTAGCTACCACAGTAATCAAATGTATTAGTCTCGCTTGTATGAAATATTTCAATTACATATTTTTAGTAAATAAAAGGTCCAGTAGGCTGTAGAGCTCTGTGTGAGATAGAATTATGCTGATAAATTACTTGGGAAATATTTTTTGAAAATTAAATATCAAAAGACCTGCTCTTGCTCTTGTTCAAATGTCAGAGCTCTTTAAAGAAGTAAATATGAACACAATTTTACAAATGATTATGTACGAATTCGTTTGGCCCATATAGTCCAAAGAATAAGGTGCACAGAAAATAGAAATCATGATTTATTTGCACGCATTCAAGAAACTTTGTCATCACTGCTGTTTGTCCCAATCTTCCGTGGCACGGTAATTTGTAGAAGGGATGGTTCAGGATCTACAGTAAGGACAACATGTGTGAGCATTCCCCAGTGCCCGGCCGCATCCTGATTCTTCACTTCTCCTCTCACACCACCTCACTCTGAAGCTCCAAGCCCCAACACACACACACACACACACACACACACACACACACAGGGGCACGCACGCACCCACCACAAAATCAGACTTTGTACATCCCGGGAAGAGGCTCCCAGGAAGTGGGGAGCGTGACCCTGCCCCGGTCCAGACTTCGGGACTGGCCGACCTCAGCCCGCAGGTGAAGGAGTGCTGCGCCCCAGGCCCAGGCCCCAGGCCCCAGGCCCCAGAGGTGCGCGCCCTCCCCTCCAGGTGCAGGGTCCGGCGAGGGAGGGGCACCTGTCCCAGCCTCGCTCCGAGCCCTCCCCGCAGCAGGCCCAGGACGACCCTGACGCCAGGCGGGCTCTGACAAGACGCTGGTCTCTCCCCAGCGGACCGGGGCTCTGGAGCAAGGTCCCGGGGCCCGCCGAGCCCAGAGGCTCTGCGGCCGGTGGCCCTCCGCGGAGCAGGGTCCGTCACTCACGATGGCCCGCGGAGGTCAGCCGGCCCAGACCTGAGAGCATCAGCAGGAGAGACAGCATCGCGGGGCCCGCCGGCCTGGCCACGGTGACGGCTGTTGGCTGCGGAACGGCGGCCGCGCGCGGGGCCCTGCCCTCCGGCCGGTGGGAAGGGTCGGCGCGGGCCGCGGGGCGGGGCGGGGCGGGGCGGGGCGGGGCGGGGCGGGGCGGGGGCGCGGCTGCTCCGCCCACCCCGCCCCCTCCGCCCCCTCCGCGGACCCGCGCGCAGCCGCAGTCCCCCCGCCCCGCCCCCTGCCCCGCCCGCTGCGCGTGGGAAGCGCACACCCGCGGGTGCTGCTGCCCTCGTGGGCTTGCGCTTTATTTTGCAAGGCGGGGACATCGGAGACTCGTTCGGGGGTGACGTGAGGGTCACGAAGTGCATTTCCACCCTGGAGACGGGCCGTTTGCCGGTGAAGTGCTTGGCGGTGTTAATAGTCCACGTCGTAGTTTTCTGGCGCAATGGCTGAATTACTGCAGTGAAAGAAAATAGAAAATGGAAATTCACAATATGTTTATTAGCAGACAGGTGTCTGTTTTAAGCATATCTACTGCGGGATTTCTAATTTAAGTCTCAGGTCGAAACACCACATGCAAAAGAAACACAAACACTAAAAATTTTAAAAATCAATTCTGTTATAGATAAGTTTGTTTCTTACAAAACTAAGGACTCCAAATAAAACTAAACAGATGTGAATGCGTTTATTACTTTAATATCGATTTATAATTTAAGTATGAGGCAGAATAATTATGGCTATGAAATGACTGAAAAAAATCAAAATATGTTTATTCGGTTTTGTACACTTCTGTTTCTTAGAAAAATATATGTTTAGGAGATTAAAGTGAATGTCTAAGTGGAAAATTTTTCCCAATTAATATGGAGTTTAATTGGAGTTTAATGGAGTTCACACATTGAAAGGCAATAGAATTAACTTGGAAAGAACTGTCATTTCATGCTTTAATATACAGATTGATTATTTGCTTAATTACAGGGTTTTTTCAAAACTTATTTTTTCTTGTAGTAAAATAGACCTAATATAAAAATTTACTATCTAAATCATGTTTATGTGTAGAGTTCATTGCTATAGAGGACATACACGTTGTTATGCAAACATTCCCACCAGCTGTCCCCCGAACTCTTCATCTTGCAAAACTGGAACTCTCTATCCATTGAGCAAGTCTCTACTTTTCTCTCTCCCAAACCCTGGCAACCAAAATTTTGTTGTCTCTAGAAATTTGACTATTCCAGGTACCTCATCAAGGTTCATCCATGGTGTAGCATATTGCAGAATTTTTCTTTGAAAACTGAAATATTCCGTTGTATGTACATGCCACATATTGCTTATCTGTTCATGTGTCATGGACACTTGGTTTACTTCCATCTTTTAGTTACCGTGAATAACACTGCAATGAGCAGTGGTATACAAATCTCTCTTCTAAGCTCTGCTTTCAGTTATTTTGGATATATACCCAGAATATCAACAGAGTAAAAGGCAACCCCCCAAAATGGGAGAAAGTATTTGGAATGCATATATTTGATAAGGGATTAATACCTAGACTATACAAAGAATTCCTGTGACTCAACAAAAACGCACACCTAATTTAAAAATGGCTGATGGGGCACCTGAGTGGCTCAGTGGTTAAGCTTCTGCCTTTGGCTTGGGTCATGATCCCAGGGTCCTGGGATTGAGATGGGCATCAGGTTCCTTGCAGGGAGCCTGCTTCTCCCACTACCTTTGTCTCTACCTCTCTGTGTCTCTCATGAATAAATAAATAAAATCTTTTTAAAAATGCCTGAACAGATGTTTCTTCAAATAACATATAGAAGTGGCCTATAAGCACATGAAAAGATGCTCAAATCACTGATCATTAGGGAAATGAAAATCAAACCCCCTTACATCCCCCAGGATGGCTATTAAAAACCAGGAAATAATTTATTATGCTGAGTGAAGTAAGTCAATTCATTTGGGGAATATAAATAATAGTGAAAGGGAATATAAGGGAAGGGAGAAGAAGTGTGTGGGAAATATCAGAAAGGGAGACAGAACATAAACTCTGGGAAACGAACTAGGGGTGGTGGAAGGGGAGGAGGGCGGGGGGTGGGGGTGAATGGGTGACGGGCACTGAGGGGGGCACTTGACGGGATGAGCACTGGGTGTTATTCTGTAAGTTGGCAAATTGAACACCAATAAAAAATAAATTTATAATAAAAAAATAAAAATAATAAAAACCAGGAAATAACAAATGTTGCCAATGTGGGAAGAAATGGAAACCTTTGTGCACTGGTGGGGATGTAAAATGGCACAGATTCTGTAAATGTATGGAAGTTCTTCAAAATATTTAAAACAGAGCTACCTAATTTCAGTTTCGTAAGGATATTTTTTACAAGATATTCTTAAACTTTCCTTCCATGAAACTTGTGCTTATACACCTTAAAATCGATACCTATAGACAAATTCAAATATTGCTCTTCTTGTTTGTAAGCAGAAATACAAATTATTTTTTAGTAACAAATAATATAATATTCAATCCTAAAATACCCATGTCTGTCTATTTTACTAAAGTATTTACTTCTTGGGCTGCCTGGGTGGCTCAGTCGGTTAAGCATCTGCCTTAAGCTCAGGTCATGGGATTGAGCCCTGTGTCAGGATATCTGATTAGCAGGGAATCTGCTTCTCCTTCTCCTTCTGCCACTTCCCTGCTCATGCTTGATCTTTTTCTGTCTTTCTCAAATAAATAAAATCCTTAAAAAATATATTTACTTCTTAAGCATGTGTTTTTTGTGACTAATTTGAATATATAAAATACTTGAATATTTATAAATATTCATAACACAATATTATATTACTACTGATAATATAATGTATAATGATTGGGGTGTCTGGGTGGCTCAGTCAGTTTAGCGTCTGCCTTCAGTTTAGGTCATGTTCCCAGGGTCCTGGGATAGAACCCTGCATTGGGTTTCCTGCTCAGTGGGGAGTCTGCCTCTCCCTCTCCATCTGCCTCTCCCCTTGCTCATTCTCTTTCATTCTCTTTCACTCACTATCTCTCAAATAAATAAATAAATAAATAAATTTAAATATAATAATATAATAAGTATTTGAATATATAAATATAAATATTTGAGTACACAGCATAAACCAAATAGTATGCCTGTGTTATCAAAATACAAAGAATATCATCCACTTATGGAGTGCCTGGATGGCTCAGTAGGTTAAGTGTCTGACTCTTGATTTCAGCTCAGATCATGATCTTAGGGTCATGAGATGGAGCCCTGTGTCCAGCTCCTTGCTGAGCATGGAGCCTGCTTAAGATTCTTTCTCACCTCTCTCCCTCTGTGTCTCCCTGCCAGTAGTGTTCTCTCTCTCTCTTAAAAACAACAACAATAAAACAAAAGCAAAAAAACCCATCATCCATATATCCAAACAGGTAAGAGACTGAAGGAAACCAGATATGCATAAGAGAGTCATAGCTAGAAAGTATAAATTCATTGTTAGCATAAGTTAGCTAACTTTGTTAGCAAAGTTCTCTGGGAATATAGCTAATTTGCTTTCTCTACATATATCTACAGAAAGGATGTCACATTTGAGATTTGAACCATAATTGGAGGAGTAAATGAACTGTATAAAGTCAGTAAATTTTCTCCTAAGAGTAATATTAAATTATCCAAAGTCTTTAAGTGTGAATAAATGATATTTTGTCTCAAAAAAATAACATCATAGTCCTGGGATGGTGAGATAGGAATGATGAGGACTGGAAGCAGTAAATCTAATTAGAAGAATTGTGCATAGTTGAGGCCAGAAATGTCAATATCCTCATGGCTAAACCATGAGGGGGGAAATAGAAATGTGAGAGGTATTTTGGATAATTAAAAATAGAATCCCTATCAACCCATCAGAAATCTCTTCACAAATGTAGAAAGGAACAAAGTAGTTTTATTATTGAATAGGTGCCAAACCTAATCAAGTTGTGCTAAGGAGATTGCAAAGATGGAAGGAAATCTCACTCTCTTATATAACCAGGCAGATATAGTCCATGTCATACATGTCAACTTTATTTATCCAAAGTGTAAAAACTTCCAATTTCTTTGGGATAACCAAGAAGTTATAGCTTGGAACTAGACACCAATGTTAAATTCCCAAGGAGCCAGGAAGATAAGAAGCTATTTTCCTTAATGTTCATGTTTGAAATAGATGCCCACAAAATCCTTAATGAAAATATTCTGCAAATGTAAAGTTGACAAATTTTATTTAATTTTCAAAAGAATTACATACTTCTCAAAGAGACAGAGAAAGGATTAACAATTATAGTTTTCTGAAAAAAAAATCTAGAAAAGTGTGTGTGTGTGTGTGTGTGTGTGTGTGTGTGTTAGTTTCTTTCAAGTGTGGTGCCAGGGAAAATTAATGTTTTATTTTGTAGATATGCATTTACCCTTGCAACACAGGAAACAGAACAGGTGTGTTGACTAGTTTGATATGAAGTTTGATGAACTGTTAAGGCAACTAAGCAACTGAGATGATAGTACCACCAATTTTAGGAGAGACAGATTTGTGCAGGAGTTGGGAGATAATTAGGTTGAAGACTTGAATTTGAGGTCTTTGTAGACAAGCAATAGGTTATTGGAAATTAATTTTGATCCTTAATATTTGAATTAAACACCTAAAAAAAGGTAATTTGGAAGAAAGAAAGTGAATTAGACAATCTAAGAAAAATATATAGGAAGAAAAGTGGATGTCCAAAAGGAATTTGTGGATCATACAGATGATTTCAGTGATCAAGGTAATAGCAATCAAAAGAGAAAATGAAAGTAATAAAGATTTAAAATTAGGCAGGTTAAGAATTAGAAGATGTTAATATTGTGATTCTGCCAAATACTTTTCTTGCATCTATTGAGTTGATCTTCTAAAATTCCAGTCTAATGTAGTAAATTATTGATGGAATTTTAAGGTAAAGCAACTTTGTATTCCCTGGATAAATCACATTTGATCATGATATAGTATCCTTTTTTTATATAACATTGGATTTAATTTGCTAACACTTTGTTAAAATTCCCATCCACTTTCATGAGGGGTACAAACTGGTAGTATCTTTCTTATGTTGTTATTTGTCTGTTTCCTATCAGGATAATAGTAGCTTCATAAAAGACATATGGAAATGTTCCCTTCTTTTATTTTTTTTATTTTTTATTTTAATAACAAAGGCAAGGTATATTGTAATTATTATTAACCAGTATATTGTAATAAGATTATATATTTCAATAACATGTCAAAATGTTCTATATCTCATAGACATCTATAGCAGAAAATAGTAAGTAAAAAGAACATAATGCAAATGTCCAACAAAAATCATTTTAAAATGAAAAGATATATAAAAGTCATCATAATTTATTATTCTTTTTTTTTATTTTTTAAAGTAGGCTCCACACCCAGCATGGAGCCTGATGAGGTGCTCAAAGTCACAAACTTGATTGAGACCTGAAATGAGACTAAGAATTAGACATTTAGCTGCATGAGCCACCCTGGCACCCAAAAGTCACCACTGTTTGGTTTGCTTTTTAATTTTTTAATTTTTAACTTTTATATTGGAGTTCAATTTGCCAACATATAGTATAAAACCCAGTGCTCCTCCCACCAACTGCCCCCCCTCAGTGCCCATCAGCCAGTCACCCCAACCCCCCACCACCTCCCTTTCCACTAACCATTGTGTACTTCCCAGAGTTAAGTGTCTCTCATGTTTTTCACCCTCATTGATATTTTCACTTATTTTCTTTCCTTTCCCCTTTATTCCCTTTCACTAATTTTTATATTCCCCAAATGAATGAGACCATATAATGTTTGTCCTTTTCCAATTGACTTATTTCACTCAGCATAATACCGTCCAGTTCCATCCACGTTGAAGCAAATGGTGGCTATTTATCGTTTCTAATGGCTGAGGAATATTCCATTGTATACATAAACCACATCTTCTTTATCCATTCATCTTTCGATGGACACCGAGGCTCCGTCCACAGTTTGGCTATTGTGGACATTGCTGCTATAAACATCGGGGTGCAGGTGTCCCGGAATTTCATTGCATCTGTATCTTTTGGGTAAATACCCAGCAGTGCAATTGCTGGATGGTAGAGCAGTTCTATTTTTAACTCTTTGGGAACCGCCACATAGTTTTCCAGAGTGGCTGCACCAGTTCACATTCTCACCAACAGTGCAAGAGGGTCCCCTTTCTCCACATCCTCTCCAACATTTGTGGCTTCCTGTCTTGTTAATTTTCCCCATTCTCACTGGTGTGAGGTGGTATCTCATTGTGGTTTTGATTTGTATTTCCCTGAGGGCCAGTGACGCAGGCATTTTCTCATGTGCTTGTGGGCCATGTCTATGTCTTCCTCTGTGAAATTTATGTTCATGCTTTTTGGCCATTTCAGGATTGAATTCTTTGTTTCTTTGCTGTTGAGTTTAATAAGTTCTTTTTTTTATTATTTATGATAGTCACAGAGAGAGAGAGAGAGGCAGAGACACAGGCAGAGGGAGAAGCAGGGGGAGAAGCAGGCTCCATGCATTGGGAGCCCAACGTGGGATTCGATCCCCGATCTCCAGGATCGTGCCCTGGGCCAAAGGCAGGCACCAAACCGCTGCGCCACCCAGGGATCCCTAATAAGTTCTTTATAGATCTTGGATACTAGCCCTTTATCTGATACGTCATTTGCAAATATCCTCTCCCATTCTGTAGGTTGTCTTTCAGTTTTGTGGACTGTTTCTTTTGCTGTGCAGAAGCTTTTTATATTGATTAAGTCCCAATAATTCATTTTTGCTTTTGTTTCCCTTGCCTTTATGGATGTATCTTGCAAGAAGTTGCTGTGCCCAAGTTCAAAAAGGGTGTTGCCTGTGTTTTCCTTTAGGATTTTGATGGATTCTTGTCTCACATTTAGATTTTTCATCCATTTTGAGTTTATTTTTGTGTACGGTGCAAGAGAGTGGTCTAGTTTCATTCTTCTGCATGTGGCTGTCCAATTTTCCCAGCACCATTTATTGAAGAGACAGTCCTTTATCCAGTGGATAGTCTTTCCTGCTTTGTCAAATATTAGTTGACCATAGAGCTGGGGGTACACTTCTGGATTCTCTATTATGTTCCATTGATCTATGTGTATGCTTTTGTGCCAGTACCACACTGTCTTGATGACCACGGCTTTGTAGTACAACTTGAAATCTGGCATTGTGATGCCCCCAGCTATGGTTTTCTTTTTTAAAAATCCCCTGGCTATTCAGGGTCTTTTCTGATTCCACACAAATCTTGAGATGATTTGTTCCAACTCTCTGAATAAAGTCCATGGTATTTTGATAGGGATTGTATTAAATGTGTAAATTGCCCTGGGTAGCATTGACATTTTCACAATATTAATTCTTCCAATCCATGAGCATGGAATATTTTTCCATCTCTGTGTCTTCCTCAATTTCTTTTAGAAGTGTTCTGTAGTTTTCAGGGTATAGATCCTTTACCTCCTTGGTTTATTCCTAGGTTATCTTACGCTTTTGGGTGCAATTGTAAATGGGACCAACTCCTTAATCTCTCTTTCTTCAGTCTCATTATTAGTGTATAGAACTGCCCCTGATTTCTGGGCATTGATTTTGTATCCTGCCACACTGCTGAATTGCTGTATAAGTTCTAGCAATCTTGGGGTGAAGTCTTTTGGGTTTTCTATGTTGAGTATCATGTCATCTGTGAAGAGGGAGAGTTTGATTTTTTCATGGACAATGTGGAAGCTTTTTATTTCTTTTTGTTGCCTGACTGCTGAGGCTAGGACTTCCAGTAGTGTGTTGAATTGCAGTGGTAAGAGTGGACATCCCTGTAGTGTTCCTGATCTTAGGGGAAAAGGTCTCAGCTTTTCCCCATTGAGAATGATATTGCTGTGGCTTTTAAGATGCTGAGGAATGTTCCCTCTATCCCTACCCTCAGAAGAGTTTTGATCAGGAATGGATGCTGTATTTTGTCAAATGATTTCTCTGCATCTATTGAGAGGATTATATGGTTTTTGTTTTTTCTCTTGCTGATATGATCAATCACATTCATTGCTTTACGAGTGCTGAACCAGCCTTGCATCCTGGGGATAAATCCCACTTGGTCATGGTGAATAATCTTCTTAATGTATTGTTGGATCCTATTGGCTAGTATCTTGTTGAGAATTTTTGCATCTGTGTTCATCACGGATATTGGTTTAGAATTCTCCTTTTTGGTGGAGTCTTTGGTTTTGGAATTAAGGTGATGCTGGCCTCATAGAATGAGCTTGGAGCTATTCCATCCCTTTCTATCTTTCAGAACAGCTTTAGTAGAATAGGTATTGTTTCTTCTTTAAACAATTGATAGAATTCCCCTGGGAAGCCATCTGGCCCTGGACTTCTGTGTCTTGGGAGGTTTTTGATGACTGCTTCAATTTCCTCTCTCGTTATCGGCCTGTTCAGGTTTTCTATATATTCTTCTGTTCCAGTTTGGATAGTTTGTGGTTTTCCAGAAATGCGTCCATTTCTTCTAGATTGCCTAATTTATTGGCATATAGTTGCTCATAATATGTTTTTAAAATCGTTTGTATTTCCTTGGTATTGGTTGTGATCTCTTTTTCATTCGTGATTTAATTTGAGTCTTTTCTTTTTTGTTTTTTAATAAGGTTGGCTAATGGTTTATCTATCTTATTAATTCTTTCAAAGAACCAACTCTTGGTTTTGTTGATCTGTTTGACAGTTCTTCTGGTCTCTATTTCATTGAGTTCTGCTTGAATCTTTATTAACTCTCTTCTTCTGTTGGGTGCAGGATCTATTTGCTGTTTTTATCTCCAGTTCCTATAGGTGCAAGGTTAGCTTTTGTATTTGAGTTTTTTCCAATTTTTTAAGGGATGCTTGTATTGCAATGTATTTCCCCCTCAGGACTGCTTTGCTGTATCCCAAAGATTTTGAATGGTTGTATTTTTATTCTCATTAGTTTCCATGAATCTTTTTAATTCTTCTCTAATTTCCAGGTTGACCTTTTCATCTTTTAGCAGGATGCTCTTTAACCTCCATGTGTTTGAATTTCTTCCAAACTTCTTGTGATTTAGTTCTAGTTTCAAAGCATTATGGTCTGAAAATACGCAGGGGACAATCCCAATCTTTTGGCATCTGTTAAGACCTGATTTGTGACCCAGTATGTGGTCTATTCTGGAGAAAATTCCATGTGCACTTGAGAGGAATGTGTATTCAGTTGCATTTGGATGTAAAGTTCTGTAATATCTGTGACATCCACCTGGTCAGTGTATCATTTAATGCTCCTGTTTCTTTAGAGATGTTGTGCTTAGAATATCTGTCATTTGCAGAAAGTGCCGTGTTGAAGTCTCCCAGTATAAGTGTGTTATTATCTAAGTATGTCTTTACTTTGGTTATTAATTGATTGAAATACTTGGTAGCTCCCACATTAGGGGCATAAATATTCATGATTGTTAGGTCCTCTTGTTGGATAGACCCTTTAAGTATGATATAGTGTCCCTCTTAATCTCTTTCTACAGTCTTTGGGATAAACTTTAATTTATCTGATCTGAAGATGGCTACAACTGCTTTCTTTTGAGGATTATTTAAAAATGGCAAATGGTTCTCCAACCTTTTATTTTCAGGCTGTATGCATCCTTAGGTCTAAATCTAGTCTCTTCTAGACAGCAAAGAGATGGGTCTTGCTTTTTTATCCAGGCTGAAACACCTGCGCCTTTTGATGGGATGGTTAAGCCCATTCACGTTCAGAGTTACTATTGAAAGATATGATTTAATAAAAAAAAGAATGATATGATTTAGTGTCATCATGATACCTATTCAGTCCCTGTTTTTGTGGATTGTTTCCTTGGACTTCCTCTTTCTTTTACAGAGTCTCCCTTAATATTTCTTGCAGAGCTGGTTTGGTGGTCACATATTCTTTCAGTTCCTGCCTATTCTTTCAGTTCCTAGCTCTTTATCTCTCCTTCTATTCTGAATGACAGCCTGCTGGATACAGTATTCTTGGCTTCATGTTCTTCTCATTTAGAACCCTGAATGTATCCTGCAAGCCCTTTCTGGCCTGCCAGGTCTCTGTGGAGAGGTCTGCTGTTAACCTAATACTTCTCCTCTTAAAGGTTAGGGATTTCTTGTATATTGCTGCTTTCAGGATTCTCTCTTTATCTTGAAATTTGCAAGTTTCACTATTAAATGTTGGGGTGTTGAATAGTTTTCATTGATTTTAGGGGGCAATCTCTATCTCCTGGATCTGAATGCCTGTTTCCTTCCCC
This sequence comes from Canis lupus dingo, assembly GCF_003254725.2. Taxonomy (NCBI): domain Eukaryota; kingdom Metazoa; phylum Chordata; class Mammalia; order Carnivora; family Canidae; genus Canis; species Canis lupus. Next base: position 26,715,271 of record NC_064258.1, on the reverse strand, counting down.
AAGTTAGGGAAGTTCTCAGCTATGATTTGTTCAAATACACTTTCTGGTCCTCTGTCCCTTTCGGTGCCCTCTGGAACCCCAATTAAACATAGATTTTTCCTTCTGAGACTGTCATTTATTTCTCTTAACTTTTCCTCATGGTATTTTGTTTTTCTCTTTTTTGCTCAGCTTCCTTCCTTGCCATCAACTTGTCTTTTATGTCACTTACTCTTCTACCTCACTAACCCTCATCTTAGGACTTCCAGTTTGGATTGCATCTCATTTAATTGATTTTTAATTTCAAACCTGATTAGATCTAAATTCTGCAGTCATGAAGTCTCTTGAATCCTTTATGCTTTTTCCCAGAGCCACCAGTAGCTTTATAATTGTGCTTCTGAATTGGTTTTCTGACTTCCAATTGTAATCCAAATTCTGTAACTCTTGGGAGAGAGAATTGTTTCTGATTCTTTCTTTTGTGGTGAGTTCTTCCTTCTAGTCATTTTGCTCAGTGCAGACTGGCTAAAAACAAGTTGTATTAGAAAAAGGAAGGAAAAGGGGGGTAAAAGAGGGAAAACAAATAAATGAGAAACAACAACAACAACAACAAAAACAAGGAGGGGTATCCTCTGATTCTATATACTGTAAATCCCTCGACTTCCCCTGGAGCTTCCCAGCACTGCTTTGTCAAGAACTTGCTCTTCCCCTGTCCTTCCAGCTAGTCTTCTGGCAGAGGGGCCTGCTGTGCTGATTCTCAGGTGGGTGTACCTGGAGGAGCTGCCTTGCCCCTGCCAGGTGCAAGGTTCAGTGGGAGCTGTTTATTCTCTGAGGCCCCTGCTCCCTGGAGGCCCCTCTCAGTTCCAGGCACAAGGTGACACCAGGAGGAACAACCACATGGCGGTGGCCAGCTCTCCTGCCCTGGAGTCAGCTCCCACAGTAACCACCTCAGTCTTCCCGTCTGCAGTGGCCTGGATGCTCCGGGGACCGGGGTCACTGATCTGCACAGCTCAGGCTGCCCATTGGCAGAAGTGTACTCAACTCTCCTTTTCCTCCCGGCCTCCACCTGTCCCAAGGGGAGGGCCGGATCCAGAGCTGTGTCCCTTGGGCTCCAGGGCCTGCGCTGCTGGAATTGCACCCCCGGGGCCCTGCAGCCCCCTCCATGTGGAGGTGCTGCCTGAGCCCCGCTTGGGCTGCTCCTGAGGTCCCGCCCGGCTCATGCTCCAGCCTTTTAGGGAGCTCAGCCCACGGTGTGTGGTGCCCTCTCCACCAGGGTGCACTTCCTCTGTTAGTGCTCCTGGGAACGTGGGGGCTCCACTGCCCCTCCTGGGATCCTGCCCGAGTTCCCTGCGAGCGCCTTTCCCTCCGGGAAGATTGGTAAAGATCCTGCTTCTCTGGGACTGGGCTTTCCTGTCCTGGAGGCCCTCGCTGCCTGGCCTTAGCACACCCCCTCGGGGCCCCTCCCCCACTAGATGCTTTTTTTAAATTTTTTCCATCTTCCTACCTTGATAGAATCAGAACTCTTCTCACTGTAGCATTCCATCTATTCTCTCTTTAAATCTGAGGTCGAATTCATAGGTTTTCAGAATGATTTGAAAGTTATCTAGGTAAGTTGGTGGGAACAGATGACTTGGGGATCCTACTCTTCCACCATCTTGCCCTCTCCTCTCTCCTTCTTTTAAAATACCTGGTAGAGTTTGTGTAACCTTGGTATTATATCTTCCTTTAATGCTTGGTAGGATTCACCAGTGAGGCTATCTGGGTCTGAAAACAACTTTATAGACAGATTTTCACTGCAAATTCAATTTTAATATGGATAGAAAACTGTTCAGATTATCCATTTCTTTTGTTTTTATTTTTGATCTTTGTTTTTTTTTTCTGTTTCAACTTTTTATTAAATTCCAGTTAGTTATCATACAGTGCAATATCAATTTCAGGTGCAGAATTTAACGATTCATTAGAATTTAGTGATTCATCCTTACATATAACACCCAGTACTCATCACAATGAGCACACTCCTTAATATCCATCATCCATTTAGCCCACCACCCCTCCAACAACCCTCAGTTTGTTCTCAATAGTTAAAATGCTCTATTATGGCCTGCCTCTCATCCCCCACCCCCCATGTTTGCCTGTTTCATTTCTTAAGTTCCACTCGCTAGTGAAACATATGGTGTTTATCTTTCTCCTCCTGATTTATTTCACTTAGAATTATACACTCTAGTTCTACCCACATCATTGGAAATGGCAAGATTTCATTATATCTGATGGCTGAGTAATACGTATATTATGTGTGTGTGTGTGTGTGTGTGTGTGTGTGTGTGTGTATGCCATGTCTTCTTTATCCATTCATGTATCAATGAACATCTGGTCCCTTTCCATATTTTGGCTATTGCAGACATTGCTACTATAAATATTTAGGTGTATGTGCCCCTTCGAATCACTATATCTGTATCCTTTGTATATGTGCCTAGTAGTGCAATTGCTGGGTCATAGGGTAGATCTATTTTTTACTTTTTCAAGAACCTTCATACTGTCTTCCAGAGTGGTTGCACCAGTTACATTCCCACCAGCATCTGTTGTTTGCTGAGTTGCTAATTTTAGCTATTCTGACTAGTATGAAGTGATAGTCATTGTAGTTTTGATTTGAATTTCCCTGATGATGACTGATGTTGAGCTTCTTTTCATGTATCTGTTAGCCATTTGTAAACCTTCTTTGGAAAAATGTCTATGTCTTCTGCCCATTTTGTAACTTGATTATTTGGTTTTGAGTGTTAAGTTTTCTAAGTTCTTTATAGATTTTGGATACTTAATCCTTCATCAGATATGTCATTTGCAAATATCTTCTCCCATTTCAAAGGTTGCCTTTTCATTTTTTGTTTTGCCTTTTCATTTTATTGATTGTTTTTATTTGTTGTGCAGAAGCTTTTTATCTTGATGAAGTCCCAATAATTCATTTTTGCTTTTGTTTCCCTTGCCTGAGGAGACATTTATAGTAAGAAATTGCTCCAGACAATGTGACAGGGGTTGTTGACTGTGTTCTTCTCTAGGATTTTGATGATTTCTTGCTTCAAATTGAGGTCTTTTATCCATTTTGAATTTTTGTGTATGGTCTAAGAAAGTGGTCCAGTCTCCTTCTCTTGTGTGTTGCTGTCCACTTTCCCCAGCAACATTTGTTGAAGAGGTTTTTTTTTTTCCCCCATTGCGTATTCTTTCCATCTTTTTGAAACTAGTTGACTATATAGTTGTGGGTCCATTTCTGGGTTTTCTATTCTGTTCTATTGATCTATGTGTCTATTTTTGTACAAGTACCATACTGTTTTGATCACTACATCTTTGTAGTATAACTTGAAAGCCAGAATTGTGATGTCTCCAGCTTTTCTTTTTTTTTTTTTTTCCAAGATTGCCGTGGGTATTCAGGGTCTTTTTGATTTCATACAATTTTTTAGGGTTATTTTAGCTCATGAGAAGTGTTGGTGGTTTTTTAATAGAAATTGCACTAAATATGTATATTGCCTTAAGTATATATAGACATTTTAACAATGTTTGTTCTTCTAATTCATGTACAATTTCTCTGTGTCCTTTTCCATTTCTTTGAAAAGTTTTTTTATAGTCTTCAGAGTACAGATCTTTTCCCTCTTTGGTAAGGTTTATTCCTAAGTATCTCATAGTTTTGGACACAATTGTGAATGATACGGATTTCTTGATTTCTCTTTCTTCTGTGTCATTATTGGTGTATAGAAATGCAACAGATTTCTGTACATTGATTTTATATCCTGTGACTTTGCTAAGTTCTTCTATCAGTTCCAGCAATTTTTTGGTGGAGTCTTTTGAGTTTTCTACATAGCATGAAGAGTGACTGTGAAGAGTGGAAGTTTGACTTCTTTGCCAACTTAGTGTCTTTTATGTTTTTTTTTATGTCTTTTTGTTGTCTGATTGCTGAGGCTATGACTTCCAATACTACATTGAACAACAGTGGTGAAAGTGGACACTTCTGTCATATTCCTGACCCTAGGGGAAAAGCTCTCAGTTTTTCCCCATGGAGGATGATAATAGCTGTGTCTTTCATACATCGCCTTTAAGATGTCAAGGTATGTTCCTTCTACTTTGTCCAGGATTTTTACCAAGAAAGGATGCTGTATTTTGTCAAAAAACATTTGCTTTTTCTATATCTGTTGAGAGGATCAGATGGTTCTTATTGTGTCTTTTATTAATATAGTGTGTCACATTGATTGATTTGTGAACTTCTCTTGCAGCCCAGGTATAAATCTCACTTGATTGTGGTGAATGATTCTTTTAATATACTGTTGGATTTGATTTGCTAGTATTTTGTTGACATTTTTGTATCCATGTTCATCAGGGATATTGGCCTGATTCTCTTTTTTAATGGAGTCTTCATCTAGTTTTGGAATCAAGGTAATGCTGGCCTCATAGAATGCGTTTGAAAGTTCTCCTTTCTTTTTGATGTTTTGTAATAGTTTGAGAAAATAGGAAATAACTCTTCTGTAAGTATTTGGTAGAAGTCCCCTGGGAAGTCATCTGGCCCTGGACTTTTGTTTGGAGAATTTTGATTACTGATTCAATTTCTTTGCTGGTTTTGGGTCTGTTCATGTTTTCTATATCTTCCTGTTTCAGTTTTGGTCATTTATGTGTTTCTAGAATTAATTTATTCCTGATTGTGCAATTTGTTGGCATATAATTCTTCATAATATTCTCTTATGATCATTTGCATTTCTGTGGTGGTTGTTGTAATTTCTCCTTTATAATTTTATTTATTTGGGTCCTTTTTTTTTTTTTGATAAGTCTGGGTGAGAGGTTATCAATTTTATTAATTCTTTCAAAGAGTCAACTCCTGTTTTCATTGATTCTGTTCTATGCTTTTTTTTTTTTTTAGATTTTATTTATTTATTCATGGCAGACAGAGAGAGAGAGAGAGAGAGAGACAGAAAGAGAGACAGGTAGAGGGAGAAGCAGGCTCTGTGCAAGGAACCCAATGCGAGACTTGATCCTGGGTCCTCCGGATCATACCCCGGGCTGAAGGCTAAACCGCTGGGCCACTGGGGCTGCCCTGTTCTATGCTTTTTTTGTTTGTTTGTTTCTATGACATTTACTTGTGCTCTAATCTCTATTATTTGCCTTCTTCTGCTGGTGTTGGGCTTCATTTGCTATTCTTTTTCTAGTTCCTTTAGGTGTAAGGTTAGGTTGTGTATTTGAGATATACTTTTTATTTCTTAGGTAGTGTAGCATTGCTAATACTTCTCTCTTATGACCACTTTTGCTGTATCCCAATGATTATCATTGTCATTTGTTTCTATGTAATCTTTTTATTTCTTATTTCATTTCTTGGTTGACCCATTTGTTCCTTAGTTGAGTGTTCTTTAACCTCCATATTTGTGGTCTTTTCCAAACTTTTCTTATGGTTAACTTCAAGCCTCATAGCATTGTGGTCTGACAGTATGCATGGCATGATCTCAATATTTTTGTGCTTATTGGGGCCTGAATTGTGACCCAGTATGTGATATATTCTATAGACCTTCCCATATACACTTGAAAAGAATGTGTATTCCAATGCTATAGGATGAAATGTTCTGAATACATCTGCGAAGTCCATCTGTTCCAGCGTGTCATTCAAAGCCATTGTTTCCTTGTTGATTTTCTGCTTAATGATCTGTCCATTGGTGTAAGTGGGGTGTCAGAGTCTTTTACTACTTTTGTATTGATATTGATGAGTTACCTTATGTTTGTTATTAATTGTTTTATATATTAGGGTTCTCCTAAGTTGATGGTTCACACATTTACAATCATTAGATATTCTTGTTGGATAAACGGCCTTCTTATGATATAGTCCCTTTTTTCACCTCTTGTTATAGTCTTTGATTTAAAATCTAATTTTTCTGATATAAGTATTGATAATTTGGCTTTTTTTTGACATCCATTAGCATTATAAATGGTTCTCCATATCCTCACTTTCATCCTGCAGTGTTTTTAGGTCTAAAATGATTCTCTTGTGGGCAGTATATATGAGTCTTTTTTTTTTTTTTTTAAATCAATCCATCCTTATAGCTCATGTCTTTTGATTGGAGTATTTAATCCATTTACATTCAGAATGATTATTGATAGATATTAACTTAGTGCCATTTTATTACTTGTTTTGTTATTGTTTCTGGAGATTTTCTCTGTTCCCTTCACGTGTTTGTTGCTTTTGGTCTTTCTCACTCCAATTTTCTCCTTTAATATTTCTCACAGGGATCGTTTAGCAATCACAAACTCCTTTAATTATTCCTTGTCTGGGAATCTATTTATCTCTCATTTTATTATGAATGACAGCCTTGCTGGATAGAGTATGGTTGGCCGCAGTTTTCTCCCATCCAACACATTGACTATATCATGCCGCTTTCTTCTGGCCTTCCAAGACATTTGCAGCTAAATTTATGGTTCTTCCCTTGTAAGTTAAGGACTTTTTTTGTCTTGCTGATTTTAGGGTTTTTTTCTTTATCTCTATATTTTGCAAGTTTAACTGCAATGTGTCTTGATGATGGCTTGCTTTTGTAGATTTTAATGTGAGTTCTCTGTGCTTTCTTTTATAAGGATGTAGGTTTCCTTCCCAGATTAAGGAAGTATTCACTTATAATTTCCTTAAATAAAACCTTCTGTTTCCCTTTTCCTTTTCTTTTTTTTTTTTTTTTTTTTTTTTTTTTTTTTTTTTTAAAGATTTTATTTATTTATTCATGATAGTCACACAGAGAGAGACAGAGAGGCAGAGACACAGGCAGAGGGAGAAGCAGGCTCCATGCACCGGGAGCCCGATGTGGGATTCGATCCCGGGTCTCCAGGATCACGCCCCGGGCCAAAGGCAGGCGCCAAACCGCTGCGCCACCCAGGGATCCCTCCTTTTCCTTTTCTTATTCTGGGACTCCTATGATATGAGTTACAGAGTTACTGAGCTCCCTAAGTCTAAATTTGTGATCTAATATTATTCTTTCCCTTTTTTTAAAGTTTCAATATTTTCCATAATTTTATTTTCTATATCACTCATTCTGTACTTCTTCCATCCTGTGGTCATTATGTGCAGTATGTTTTGAGTCTCAGTTACTGCATTTTTCATTTTTCATTTTGGCCTCACCAGTTTTTAGGTCTTTTATCTCTGTGGTAAGGGATTGTGTCTTCTATGCTTTTCATGAGCCCAAGTAGTATCCTTATGATTGTTGCTTTAAATTCCAGATCAGGTATATTATTTATATCTCTTTTGATTAAAACCTTGGCTATGACTTTTTCTTGTTTATTTTTGATTTTGTTTTTGTTTTTTCTTTTGGGATGAATTCCTCCATCTTGGCATTTGGTCTGGTTTTCTTTCTTCTTCTCTGTGTTAAGAAAGCCTGTTATGTTTCCTGCTCCTGAGAGTAATGACTTTATGAAGAAGAGGTCATATACTGTCCAGGACCTGGAACTTCAGGGAGTGGCTCTGATGTGTACTGCATGTACTCTGCTGTTGTGTTTTGGCTGTTTTTTCACCTCACCAGAGTGTGGTGAATTTTAATTAGATGTGTTCTGGTCTGCTTGTTTAAAAAGACCTGATGTTATTTCCACTAGAGCTGAAGCTTTGCAGAACTCTATGGTCAGTAGGCATGGTAGTACATGGTGGGGTGGGGGTGGAGCTTGAGGGGGGAGAATTTGTGCTGGTCTTCTGTGGGAAGATATTACTGTACTGGGTCTCAGTCACATTTGCCTGAGAAAAGCAGCATCTGCAGAGTTCAGGGGGGGCGGGATCTTGTGTAAGCAGCTTAGGCCACCACTGTTGGCATTATGGTCCTTACTGAAGTTAGTTTATACTAAAGAACAGGGGACAGAAATGGCACCAGTCACCTCCCTCATCCTTGGAGAGGAGAGTTCATGCTCGTTACTATCTGGGAAGTCTTTCCAAAAGAGTGAACAATCTCTTCTCATGTGTCCCAGGCATCCCTCAGATCCCTGCGTTCACCCCGTGTGTGTCCTGGCCATCTGCCCTCTTGGCAGTGCAGGACACCTATGTTCTATCCCAGGGCAGGCAGGCTGAATTTTAAAACTCCCAACTTTAGGGGTTTGGTGTGGTGCAAGCCCATGTTGGTCCTCTTGGTGAAGATCTTTCTGCTTTAGGACTGACACAGATTTGTCTCAGAAAAGCAGTTGCACCAAAGCCCAGTACAGTAGAGTTTGGGGTAAAGTGCAGCAAAGAACCAGTGTGCAGGTTACTTACCCTCAGTAGGGGTCTCTGCATCTATACTGAGTGGCAAGGGAGGGTAATGTACCTACCAGGTCTTTTGTTCCTGGAAAAAAATACCACCTCCCAGATGCTCCCCAACAAGGAGGACCTATCTCTCCCTGTGCATCCCAAGAAACCCTCAGATGGCACCATTTGTTTCCAGACAATCCGCCCTCCATCTCCACAGGAGCACTGCAACACCTTCAGAACACTACAGTTACCTCACCATAGACCTCTAAAACCCCAGTCTTTGAGCCCCACTGATTTAAAAAAAACAACAACTCATGAATATCAGCCCCCCACCCCCCTTTTTTCTAGTCAATGGCTTTGAAGGAGTGTTTTCCTTGTGTGGTCCTCTGTGTGCTTCTCTCTCTCTCTTCCCTCTCTTCCTGACCAGGACTCTCTCACCTTGACAGCACCTGCTATCTGTTTCTCCCTCATATCACATTTCCACACCTCCTTTCTTCCATGTTGTGGCTTCTTCTCTCCTAGTTGTGCAGTTTGTTCTGCCCATCCTCAGATTGATTTCTTGGGTATTCAGAATGATTTGATTATATTTATCTAGGTTCCCATTACTACTCCAACATCTTAGCTCCTCTCCATTTCTTTTTGAGTAAGCTTTGCTGGCTTTAGTCTTTCAGGAATTTGTCCATTTCATTTAGGTTGTCAGATTTATTAGTATTAATACTTTTAAAATACTTCCTCAGTATTTTTTCATTGTCTATAGGATCAGTGATGAGGGATCTTCTCTCATTCTAAATATTTGTAATTGTTGCCTACTCTCTTCATTCTTACCAGTGTGGCTACACAGTTAGTACTTTTTCTGGTGTTTCCCCCAAAAAACAATTTTTTCGCTTCACTGAACTCATTGATTGTTTTCTATTTTGCTATTGATATTTTCTAAACTTCCTAATTTCACCTCCTCTTTACATGGGTTTGAATTTGCTCTTCTTTTTCTACTTTCTTTATGTGAAAGCTTATGTGGTTGTTTTAAACTTTCTTACATTTCTGATGTAATTTATTAATAATGTAACTTTTCCCTAAAGTACTGCTTTATATTGATCTGACAAATTTTATCCTATGTTTTTATTTTTTATTTGTGTCCAAATATGGTCTAATTTCACTGGTGATTTTTTCTTTGATCAGTGAGTTACTTAAAAATATGTATGCTTTCCCTGCTATCTTTATATTTCTTACTATTATTAACAACAAGTATAATTCTTTTTGCTCAGAGTATATATTTTGCATGATCTGGATCTGTTTGAATTTATTGTTACATTTTCATGGCACACATTTGGTCTAACTTGTTAAACGTTTCAGGTGCATTTGAAGTAAATATGATTTCTGCTGTTGTAGTGAGGTCTTCTAAAAGATCATGCTGCTAATTAGTGTTTTTTTAAATTTCTTTCATATTTTTACTGTTTTTCAGTCTATTCAAATTGAGGTAGAGAGAGGGTGAAACTTCTAATTATACTTGTGGCTTTTTCTCTCATGCAAAAGAGCTTCAATACATAGAGCAAAGACTGTTAGAACTAAAGGAATTATATGTGCTCCTAAAGACTTGATCCTCTTAGTATGATTACAATGATCAAATTATGCTCTTGGTGCAAAGTAATACTTCTTCTTCAGACTACTTTGGATGATATAAATATAAATAGAGTCACTTTAGCTTTCTTTTGGTTTGTGTTAAGATGGTACATCTTTTACTTTTAACTCATGAGTTTCTTTAGTAAGTGGATTTCTTGTTGGCAGCATTTTTTTATCTTGATTTTTATCCACCCGTACATTTGTTTTTTTTTTTAATTGGAGTATTTAGACGACTTACATTTATTAACTCTTAATATCGTTGGGTTTCAATTTAACACTTTACTATATGTTATTATTGTCATTTTTTAAATCCTCTTTTCTAGATTCTTCAGAATCATTTAATAGACTTTTGGGGGCAAAAGTTAATTTTACTTAGTTTTTTGAAATAATTGTAGATTTATAAGAAGTTTAAAAAATCTTTATTGGGAGATTTAATGTGTATATCCTTCACTTGTTTTTTTCTCATGGTAAAATTGTGCATGATTATATTACATTATCAAGACCAAGAAATCAACACTGGTATAATCTACAGAACTCATTTAATTTCATCATTTTTTACAAACACTGACTTGTACTTATATATGCATAAATACATTTTGTCTTATTACATGTATAGATTAATGTGTCCAACACCAAAATCAACATATATAATTGTTCTGCAATCATAAAAAAAGAAACCATACAATCCCTACATAGTAAGATAGTATCTGCCTTACTCCCTATTCTTAATCCCTGGCAACCACTAATTGGTCTTCATTTCTGTAATTGTAATGTAACTACTTTATATAAATGACATCATATAGCAGCTCTTGAGCTTTGTTTTCTTTCTTTCATGTAATTCCTTTGAGATCCATCAAAATTGTATCATGTATTAATAACTAATTTCTTGCTATTCCTGAGTAGTTCCCATGGTATGAATGTCCTACAGTTTGTTAACCTTGTCATCCCCCAAAAGATTATTTGAATAATTTTTAGTTTTAACTATTACAAATAACATGAATTTATAATAAATAGCTATGGATGTTTATGTGTAGTTTTTTTTGCATATATGTAAAAGTTCTCTCTAGGGTAAATACCTAACAGTGAAATTGCCAGGTTGTATGATAAGGCTAACAAATTGTATATCTTAGTAGCTATACTGTTTTGCATTTCCTCCAGGAATGTATCATGAATGAATTTTCTGTATCCTCATCAATATTTGCTATTATTACTAATTTTTTATCTTAATCTATTAGGAAAAGTGTGATATCTTATTGTGACTTTACATTACTCCAGTGACTAATTATGTTAAACATAACTTAATGTGCTTGCTTGCCATCTGTATATACTCTCCATGTCTTTGCCTTTTTTTTAAAAGATTTTATTTATTTATGCATGAGAGACACAGAGAGAGCAAGAGGCAGAGACACAGGCAAAGAGAGAAGCAGGCTCCATGCAGGGAGCATGATGTGGGAATCCATCCCGGGACTCCAGGATCATGCCCTGGGCCGAAGGCAGGCGCCAAACCACTGAGCCACCCAGGGATCCCTGTCTTTGCCTTTTTAAACCAATTTTTTAAACTATTGGTTTTGAATTTTTTAAAATATATTATAGATAGAAAATCTTTATTGGATATACGGTTTGCAAATACATTCTACCAGGTTGAGGCATGTCTTTTTGTCTTCTCTACAAGGTACTTTTCAGATCAAATATCTTTAATTTTGACCACCTACAGATTTTCCTTATGGATCATGATTTGTTGTCATGTCAAAGAACTCTTGGTCTAGTCCTAAGTCCACAGAGTTTTTCATATTTTCTTCAGAAAGTTGCATAATTTAACTTATTAGATTCAGTCCATGATCCATTTTTTTAAACATTTAAAATTTTTAAGTAGGTTTATGTTCATAGCAAGTTGAAAAGATATGTATAGAAAGGTTTAATGTACACTTTACTAAGCCTCTCCCATATTAACATCTTGCCTAACTATACAGTAATATGAAAGCAAGATAATTGACATTGATACAACCCAGAGATTACTCAGATTGCACCATTTACACATGCATTCATGTGTGTATGTGTGTGTAATTCTATGCAACTTGATCACATGTGTAGTTTCATGTAACTATAATCACATCATATGGAGAAGTATAGCATCAACAAAAGTTTTTACTGCTACTCTTATAGACATAATCACCTACTTTCCCCATTATCCCTAATTCTTGTCAACTACTAATCTATTTTCCAAACCTGTAATTTTTAATATGACAAAAATTTTATATAGATGGAATCATAGGGTATATAAGCTTTTGAAAAGGGCTTTGTTTCACTTAGCATAATTCCCTTTGTGTCCTCAAAATTGTTTCTTTCAATATTTTGTTTTCTTTTATTACTGTGTAGTATGTGGTAGTATGGATTTACCATAGATTGTGTAATGACTTATACATTGAATGACCTTAAGTTCCAGATTTGGGCGATTATGTATTAGGTTGTTATGAACATTTGTGTTCAAGTTTTTGTGAAAAAAAATGATTTTCATTTCTCAGAGATAAATGCCCAAGAGTGAAATTGGATCTGTAGCTCTCTAAAGGTAAATGATTTATTGGGAACAGAAGGTGAAGCAGTTCAAACCTAAGGACACTGTCATACACTGTGAAGATTATTTTGGTAAACAAGGCTAGCAATTCATGAGAACAAGCTAAATTAAAGACCATCTAAATTTTTAACAGAGCAAGCCAGAAAAATAGACAGCTAAGAAAAGTCCTTTTGGGGTCAGAGAGAAACAAGCCTCAAAGGCTACACTTGCAAAAGTGGTAGGATAATTGGATCAGACAATAGGGCAATTTGTGCCATCTGAGGAGCTGCATGGAGGCATCACATTACAGTGAAAATTTATTTCAATGAAATCTTCCAGTTAAGTCATTAAACAAACAAAAATTAAGAATAAGAAGCCTTAAATGGGTGTGTAGGAGGGTGGGCATAAGTATCCAAAATTGCTATTGTGATAATGTATTATCCAAAATTTCCAGTTTCCAATAAAAATGTTACAGACTGCAAAGAAATAGGAAAGTGTTACCTACATCCAGGGAAAAAAGCAGGAAACGCAAATTACCTAAGAGATAGCAGTAGTCAGATTTAGAAGAAAAAAACTTTAATGCAGTTGTCATAAATATGTTCCATGAACTAAAGGAAACCATGAAAAACAAGAAAAAGCTTTGTAATAATGTCTCACCCAATATAGAATAACAATACAACAAAAGAAAGCTAGGGTGTACAAAAGAGACCTTAAAGCAAATATTATAATAGAGACAAAGAAAGAGATTACAAAATGATAAAGAGGTAAATCCAAAGAGGATATAACGTTTTTAATGCACTTAAATATATAAAGCAAACAACAACAGACCTGAAGGGAGATATAGCAATGCAATAGTAGTACAGGACTTCAGAACTCCATTTGCATCAATGGAGAGAACATCAGACAGAAAGACTATTAAGGAAAGTGCCTGAAATGATATATTAGACCAGATGGACTTAACAGATATATACAGAACATTCTATGCAAGAGAAAGGGAATGCATATTTTCTCAAGTGCACACAGAACTTTAAGATAGATCAAAGTTATATCATATGTTAAGCTATAGATATGTAGATATGATAGATCTCGATCTAATGCTCCAGGATAATGATATATTAAACTATGAAAAGGTCTTAATACATTTAAGGAATAAAATAATATCAAGCATCTTTTCTGATCACAATAGTGTAAAACTAGAGAACAGTTACAAGAAGAAAACTAGAAAGTTCATAAATATGTGGAGATTAAACAATATACTACTGAACAGCCAATGAGTCAAAGAAGAAATTAAAAGAGAATTTAAATAATACCTGAGACAAATAAAAATGAAAATAAGACCTACCAAGTTTATGGGCTGCAACAAAAGCATTTCTTAGTGGGAATTTCATAGCAATAAATGCCTACATCAAGAACATGAAAAATCTCAAATAAATAGCATAACTTTACATCTGAAGAAATTATAAAAAGAACAAACAAAGCTTGGTGTTGGTAAAAACAATGAAATAACAAAGATAATAACAGAAATAAATGAACTGGAGACTGAAAAGACAACTGATAAAAAACAATAAAACTAAAAGCTGTTTCTCTGAAAAGATAAACATAAAGTTTTACTATACTCACTGAGAAAAAAAGAGAGAATTAAAAATGAATCAGAAATGAAATAGAAGGTACAACTGATTAACTAGACTTAACTGTGGTCATCATTTTACAATGTATACAGATATAAAACATTATGTTATACACCTAAAACTAATATAATACTGTATATCAATCATACCTCAATTTAAAAAAAGGATAACAAAAGTGTCAAAATTATAAAAAACAAACAAATGGAAATTATGGAGGTGAAAGTAAATAACTAAAATAAAAAAGTCAAAAGGCTCAGCAGTAGATTTGAGTTTGTGGGTGACTTAACTAACTTTAACACAGGTCCATGCTGATAAATACTTAGAAAAAGAGGAAAACTTTTTGAAAAATGAGAAGAGCTTCACATAAATGTAGACACCACGAAAAGCCCTGGTATATAACTAATGGATTCTAAAAGGAATAGAGAGATATAGGAGAAAAAAGTACATATATGAAGATTTAATGGCTGATAATTTCCCAAATATGATGAGAAACCATCAAAATCCAAGAAGTTCAATGAATTCCAAGTTGGAAAAGCACAAAGATACATAACTAGACACATGATAGTCAACATTTTGAAAGACATGGACAAAAAATAATCTTGAAAGTAGTAAGAATAAATAACTTATCACATACAAAGAAATTTCATTAAGATTGGCAGAAATACTGCAAGGAGGAAGACAATACAACAGTGGTGAGCATGAAAATTAAGAAAGCTTAAACTATATTTGGGAGAAAAAAAGAGATTATACACAAGCAAAACCAGAAATGAAATTTAAGAATTCATTACTGGTCCTACAGAAATTAAAATAATTGCAAAAAATACTATGAACAACTTTATGTAATAAAAAATTATAATTTTTATGAAATAATATTCCTAGAAGACACAAATTTCCAAAGGTGACTCAGGAAAGAACATAAAATGTGAATAAATTACAACAAATAAACACATTGAAACAATAGCTAAAACTCTTCCTATAAAGAGAAGTCCAGAACTGGATAGTGTTACTGGTGATATCTTCATCTTAATTTGTTGGAGGACATATGAGTGTTCACGTTGATGTTTTTAACTCATACTGTATTGTGTGCTTCTTATATGTTTTTAACAGTTCACACACATATTCAATGTATCAATGCAAGTCAATAATTATTCCTTTATGTGATGAAAAATTATTTGATGTTTTTTAACTTATTTCTGTTTTACATATTCCAGAATGAATAGAAATATGCAATAGTTAAATCTATCAATTTTCCAATTACTTTATAAATTCAATAAAAACCCAGCAAGAATATTCATATATAAAAAAAACATTAGCAAACTATATGTGTATGTGTGTGTGTATACAACTTTTGTAAAAGATAAAATATAAACAAACAGGGAGAAGAGGTCAAATGATATGAAAAGTAACTTCCATGTAGAAAGAAAACCAGTATGGCCCAAATGAAAATAAAGATTTGCAGCCTCACTAGTAATTTTAAAAATATAAGAAACACAATATTAGATACAATTATCATCACCTATCTCATGTACCCTTATGAAATCTTGGTCTTAGATATGGATTTGAAAAACCTCCCAGTTGTTTGAAGCCCCCAGAAATACCAAGGCTATTCCTAGTATTCTTCTTTAACTTTGCCAGACTTGCTGGAGCTTTCCTTAATTTTTGAAAACCACTATGCTGGTTTCTAGTTTTTATCAGGGTTTAACTTAATATAACACTTTATTAGTATGCTATTTTATTCATTTAATGACTATTTTTATGAAGGACAGAATAAGTGATCCTGATTGCCATATTTTGTAAGGAAATTCAATCTTTTAAAAAAGATTTTATTTATTTATTCATTAGAGACATAAAGATGCAGAGACACAGGCAGAGGGAGAAGTAGTCTTCACACAGGGAGCCCATGAGAGTCTTGATCCCTAGACTCCAGGTTCAAGCCCTGAGCCAAAGGCAGACACTCAACTGCTGAGCTACCCAGGCATCCTGAAGATCCAACCAGGCATCCTGAAGATCCAATGTTTTATCTATTATTTTTTTTAATATTTTTTTATTCATTTATTCATGAGAGACACAGAGAGAAAGGCAGAGACACAGGCAGAAAGAGAAGCAGGCTTTATGTAGATCCACGCAGACAGCCTGACGTGCCGGGGTCCCTAGTATCACACCCCAGGCCAAAGGCGGTGCTAAACTGCTGAGCCACCTGGACAGCCCAGTTTTCTCTATTATTTTTGCATAAGTTCACTCCAATCAAAGACTGGGTGTGTCATAGAAAGCAAGGACTGAAAGGGCATTCTTAAGGACTTCTATGAAGGTTTCTTGCCTTCAATGAGTTAACTATATGGTCACCAGAAGATAAGATTGACAAATGTAAGAATAGCATGTAGTTTTGATTTGTATTTCCCTGATGCTGAGTACATTATTGAGCAAGATGTGGTATATATATATATACACACAATGGACTATTACTCGACTATCAAAAAGAGTGAAATCTTGCCATTTTCAATGACATGGATGAAACTAGTGAAATAAGTCAGAGAAAGACAAATACAATATGACTTCAGTCATATGTGGAATTTAAGAACCAAAACAGGTGAACCTAGAAGAAGGGAAGCAAAAATAAGATAAAAACAGAGGGAGACAGACCGTAGGGGGCTCTCAACTATAGGAAACAAACAAGGTTGCTGGAGGGGAAGTGGGTAGGGGGATATGGTAACTGGGTGATAGACATTAAGGAGAGTACTTGATGGAATGAGTACTGGGTGTTATATGTAACTAATGAATCACTAAATTCTACCTCTGAAACTAATAATATACTATATGTAAATTAAATTGAATTTAAATTTAAAAAATTTAAAAAGCCTATAGAAATTTATAAGAAAAAGTACCTAATTTCAAAGGAATTCTGAAGATACTTTTTTCACAGTATTTGAAACTACTAAAGAGAGACATTTTGAGGTTCCAGGAATTAAAGAAAGTTTTAATACAACATCTAAACACTGTAAATTTTCAGGCAGCCCCGGTGGCACAGCAGTTTGGTGCAGCCTGCAGCCTGGGGTCCAGGGTGATCCTGGACCCAAGATCGAGTTCCACGTCAGGTTCCCTGCTTGGCACTTGCTTTTCTCTTTGCCTGTGTCTCTGCCTCTCTCTCTCTCTCTAGTGGATAAATAAATAAAATCTTTAAAAATAAAAAAAATAAACCTACATTTTCATAAAAAAAAACAATTCTAGAAGAGCAAAAATTTTGACTTTCTGCAATATGCTAGCAACAATCTATTGAAAAAAACTATAAAATACCATTTACATAGGAATATGCACTAAAAATAGTGCATACTTAGGAATGAATATCATTGTTATGTAACTATGAATTTATTTCACTGGTCAATGAACAGTGCAATTTAAATCAAATTATTTTCATATTCATATTTACCCTTCATATTCTGCATTCTCTCTTTTGCATGACTTTCTCATTTCATTTCGTTTTATGATCATAATGGTGAATATTATGATAAATGGCAGAACAATGTAGAAACTCAGAATAAGCCAGTTATTCTGCTGTGCATTGTAGTCTTCTTTAATAAAAATTATATCTATAAATTAAACATAGACATCAGTGGATATCTCACTAAATATTTAAATAAACATATTTCTTTCAATTTAAAAATTATATATATATATATATACAATATTTATATAAATAATTGAAATCTTAATACATTGCAAATTCTTACAGAGGAAAATAAAAGAACATTTAAGGTCATAATCCTAGGCAACAACAGCACTGTCATCACATTTCTTATTTTTTTATGCATATTTGTTTAATTATTATGGTAACTGTATACATGTTTGAGCACTGCTTACTATATTCAGTATATTTATGATATCAATGTTTGTTAAAAGTCACAAATTAATAGGATTTAATTTAAAAATTTAGAAAGATATTCTGTGAAAACCCCCTTCCCCTACCCGTGCTAAGTTACAGTTTCTCTTCTTGAAGAAAATCATATTTAAATGGATTGTGTTTTGTGCATCTAAATAAAATCCATATGTATACTTTATTTGTATCTATATCTGTATACTTATATATAATGTGAGTATGTGTGTTTTTCCATCTTATTGACATTCTATAACATATGCCCTTCTGTTCATTCTTTTTTTCTAATTTTTTGAAGTTTAAAAATATAATTCTAGTATACTTAGCATACAGTGTTATATTCATTTCAGATTACAATTGAGTGATTCAACAATTCCATTTATTACGCAGCTCTCATCAAGATACATGTACTCTTAATCCTTTTATATGTTTCACTCATGCCTCAGGCCACCTCCATGGGTATTAGGGGTTTTCATCCCCCTAGATTTATTCTATTCACATTATACTTTATTATTTTAATTTAATTGTATCTAATTTAATTATATCTAATTGTATTTTAATTTCAATTCCAGTATAGTTGACATACAGTGTAGATGAAAATGCATAAAGGTATATACCTGAAACTAATATTACACTGCATTTAACTAACTGGAATTCAAGTGAAAACTTGAAAAAGAAAAAAAAAAACAGTTATGCTATATTTGTGAGTGTGTGTGTATGTATTTATATGCAATGGAATATTATCCAGCCATAAAAAAGAATAAAGTCTTGCCATTCACAACATGGATGGAGGGAGAGACTATCATGTTAAATGAATTAAGTCAGAGAAAGACAAGTATATTGTTATTTCTTGCACTTAAAAATTAAAGCATTATGTGAATCACAAAGTGCATAATATATAAATGTATTATCAATGAAATGGAAAAATTTCTTATTTGAAATCCAGATTTCATTTTTTTTTATTTTTATTTATTTATGATAGAGAGAGAGAGAGAGGCAGAGGGAGAAGCAGGCTCCATGGCATTCAATCCCAGGTTTCCAGGATCATGCCCTGGGCCAAAGGCAGGTGCTAAACTGCTGCGCACCCAGGGATCCCTGAAATCCAGATTTCAAAACAGATCCTGCCAGGGCAGCCCCGGTGGCTCAGCGGTTTAGCGTCTGCCTTCGGCCCAGGGGGGATCGGGTCCCACGTCAGGCTCCCTGCATGGAGCCTGCTTCTCCTCTGCCTGTGTCTCTGCCTCTCTCTCTCTGTGTCTCTCATGAATAAATAAATAAAATCTTTTTTAAAAAAACAAACAAACAAACAAAAAAAACAGATCCTGCCAGAATCCAAGAGAATCCTCAGGACATTTTTAATCATCATTTCTTTCCAAAGTTTGCAAATATCTTATATTATTGTTTATTTAGCTAGTTTTTTGCTGAAGTATTACATGCAAACAGAATTGAATGTATGCCATAATTGTACAGCTCAAAGGATTTTCTAAATTAAACACATCCATGTAACCAATATCAAATCCAGGAAGCATATTACCAGTACCTCAGAACTCCCAGTCTGATTTTTTCCCATCATTATCCTTCCCAAAGATACTTACTATTTTGGTCTCTAAGAGCATGAATCAATATTTTACAAATTTTAAGCTTAATGTAAATAGAATTATATTGTATATACATATTTGTCTTTTTTTTCTTGCTCATTATTACCTATTTTGGAATTCACCCACATTGTTGTTTATAATTGTAAAATGTTCATTCACCTCACTGTATGTTATATATTTGCACAGAAACAGCAGCCATTAATGCATTCTGTTCCTTATGGGTATTTAAGTAATTTGCAATGATGAGTATTATGAATAGTGCTGCTATGAATATTCTACTACGTGTCCTTTAATCAACTTATATACACATAGCTCTCAATAGATATATGTGATTAGAGTAGCAGTCTTTATTCATAGCATATGCATATAGTAAACATTAGTAAATTTTCAAAAGATTTTCCTAAATTGTTGTAACAATTATATTCCCGTTAACAGAGGATGGGAGTCTTGGATATTTCATATATACAGTACTTCCTTTTTTTAAAGTATACTTATTCTTTATATACAATAAAATATAAACATTTTAATTGTACATATGGATAAAATTTGATAAAATATATGCCCCAATTAGGCAAACACTTTAAAGATTGTTTTGTTTGACCTCTGTGGCTTTTCTCCATTTAATGTAAAATTCTTATAAATTTTTACTTGTTAAGTAAATAAGATAGGTTTAACTAGTGCCTGAGACTTGACAACGAAATAGTGTGAATATTCTCATTTACCATTTAAATTTTGTTACTTTAACATCTTGGAGGTATTTCTGACATATAATAAATACATACATTTAAAATTTATTTGATAAGTTTATTACACCCATGAAATCATCACTTTAATCAGAATAATGAATATATCCACCATCTGCAAAAGTTTCCTCTTGCACCTTTATAAACTCATCATGCTAGCACTCCTCCACATGGGCAGCCACTGCTCTATCTGCATGTTCTACAATTTAATATTAAACAGTATTCTTTTTAATCTCGATTTTTTTCACATAAGGTAATGCTGAAATTCATCCACATTGGTTCATATAACTATATAGCTCATTCCATTTTATTGTTCAATAGTAATGTATTTGAATATACAACACTTTGTATATAAGTCACCTGTTGATTTACATTTGGGTTATTTCAGATTTTATATATTACAAATAAAGCTGTTATAAATATTTATATACAAAGCTTTGTATTGGCATAAGGATTCTATGTCTTCAGTAAATAATGAAATGACTGGATTATATGATAGATGAATGTTTATCTTCTTAAGAAACTGTGAAACTGCAATTTTACATTACAACAGCAGTCATGTATGTATGTATTGGTTTACATTTAACCAATTTCTAATAGAGAGGTAATTATATTTAATTTGATTAATTTTCCCAATGAAAAATGATGCTGGGCAATTGTACATGAGCTTATTTGTCATCTATCTTATCTTCTTTGATGAATTTTCAATTAAAGTATTTTGTTCACTTTTTGTAAGGCTGTTTGCTTTTTATTGTTTCAGGGATTCTTTATATATCCTTAATATAATTTTTTTGTATATTCTAAATACAAACACTTTATCAGTGCAGCTGAAGAGAGTTCCTCCAACTGTGTATCTGGATGTCTCTTAGCCAAAGGCCCATCACTAGCCTCTGCTGAAGCATGCACAACTGGAGATGGAGTGTAAAGCCATGAAAGCAAACACACCCAGATTCACTACCGCTTCCTGTGAGCCCATAGTTGGCACTGGCCCTTGCTATATTCCCTGAGCCCATAGTTGGCACTGGCCCTTGCTATCTTCCCTGACCCTGATCACCCTAAGTGTCTCTGAGACTGATCTCTGCCAATACATAGGCACTTGCAGCTGGGCACTGCAGCCAAAAGTGTTCACACCACTTGGTCTAGCAATCACCATTGCTTAAGCTCACCCTGAACTATTGTTCCTGGAAGTGCCCAAACAACACTTGCAGCAACTATAGATCCCATAGGGTGCTCAGAAGGACCATACAGTTGTTAATAAGGAAGACCCCAGTGGCCTGAACCAAAAAGGCATTACATCTCCCTAGATCCTGTGCCACTGTGTGGCCCTACACTTGGTACTCTGCACCATCAGGCCCAGGATCATAGGATGATCAAGTGTGCTCCATTCACAGGTGAAATCCTCCCCTTTTTAAAATTGGTACATACATTCTGGAAGAGGTGACCACATCTTTAAATGTATAGACACCTATGCAAGTATACAGGGATCCTGAAGAATCAGGAAATGTCTCCAGCAAAGGAATATAGTAAACCTCCAGTAACTGTCCTAAAACAAATGGTGATCAAGTAATTATTCAATGAAGAACTCAAAGTAACTGCTCTATAGATACTCAGAGAGCTACAAGAGAATACAGATAAACAATTTAATGATAATACCAGGGATAAATATGAGAACAAAGTGAGAAGCTCAACAAGGAGAAGGAAAAAAAAAAGAAAAAAAAACCCTAAAAAAGTAGTAGTTGAAATATATGACTAAAGAATTCAATAGAGACCTTCAACAGCAAACTTGAACAAGATGAAGAGAGAATCAGTGAGCTAAAAGAAATATCAGTTGAAATTATTTCATCAGAAGTGCAAAAAGAAAAAAAAACAGAAGGAAGAAGAATCAAGAAAGTCTGTGAGAGTTATGGAACAACATGAAAAGATATAACATATGTATTATTGGATTCCTGGAAGACGAGGGGTAGAAAGGAATGGAAAGCTTATTTAAAGAAATAACTGCTGAGAAATTCCCAAACCTAGGAAGAGATTTGGACATCCAAGTTCATAAAGCAAACAGGTCACCTCAAAATTTCAATCTAAATGCTCTTCTTTAAGACAAATAATAATAAAACTTTTTAATACCAAAGACAGAGAATTATATAAGCAAGGGAAAAAAAATTCACTCAAACAAGAAATTCCCCTAGTGCTATCAGTAGGTTTCTGAGAAGATATCTTACAGGCCAGGAGAGAATGGGATGAATATTTAAAATACTAAAAGTAAGAAACTTCCAAGGAAGAATGCTTTAATGCTTTAACCAGCAAAGTTGTCCTTCTGAATTGAAAATGTGATAAAGATTTTACCCTAACAAACAAACAAAAGCTGAGGAACTGTATCACCACCAATCCTGCCTTATAAGAAATGCTGAAAAGTTTTCTTCAAGCTGAAACAAAAGAATGCTAATTAGTAACATATAAACATATGAAAATGTACAACATATTGGCAAAGATATGTAGTCAGATTGAAAATATCCTAATATTTTAATATAATGATATGCTTTCAACTCTAGAGTAAAGGTTAAAGGACAAAATATAAAAATAGTCATAGTCTCACCAATTTTTTTGTTTGTTTATTTTAAAGATTTTATTTATTTATTTATTTATGAAAGACACAGAGACAGAGAGAAAGACAGAGACATAGGTAGAGGGAGAAGCAGACTCCCTATGAGGAGCCCGATGTGGGACTCAATCCCAGGACCCCCAATATCGTGAACTGAGTCAAAGGTATATGCTCAACCACTGAGCCATCTAGGTGCCCCAGTTTCACCAATTTTTGATGGATACACAATAAAAAATATAAATTTTGACATCAAAACATAAAAGGGGAATAAAATAATATTGGTTTTGTATATAATCAAAGTTAACCTATATATATTATTTGTTTTATTATGTTTTATGCTTTATGTTTTATAATGTTTTATGCTTTATGTAAACCTTATAAGAATGACAAAGAAAAATCTAAAATAGAAACAAAAAAGGTAAAGAGAAGACAATCATCAATTTATAAAGGAAGGAATCAAAAAAGGAATAAAAGAAAAATAGAACTTTAAAACAGCCATGAAACCATAAGATGACATTAGTAAGTCCTTATTTATCAATAATTACTCTTAGTGTTAGTGGATATGTCAATTAAAAAGCATAGAATGGGACTGCATTTGTGGTTTAGTTGGTTAAGCATCTGACTATTTCTGCTCAGGTCATGATCAAATCCCACATCAGGCTCCACACTCAATGGGGAATCTGTTTGAGATTCTCTCCCTCTCCCTTTGTCTTTCTCCCTGTTCACATGTATGCTTTTGCTCACTCATTCTCTCAATAAATAAATCTTAAAAAAAAAAAAAAGGGTTTGAGAGGTTGAATGGTTAAGAAATAAGACTCAACCATTTGCTGCCTACGAGAGACCCACTTCAGCTTCAATGACATATATAGATTCAAAGTAGGGAGATGGCAAAAGATATTCCATGCAAATGGAAACTAAAAGAGATCAGAAGTAGCTATACTGAAATCAGAAAAGTAGACTTTAAGCCAAAAACAGTAGCAATAAACAGAAGGTTATTATAGTAAGGGATCAATTAATCAAGAAGATATAGCAATTATAAATATTTATTCATGTACCAAACTTCAGAACAGCTAAATATATTAAGCAAATAGTAAGAGGTGTGAAGGGAGAAATAGAAAACAATACAATAATAGTACAGGACCACAATACTCTTCTTTCAGCAATGAATGGATCATTCAGATAATCAATAAGGAAATTGATCTGAATCATACCATAGACTAAATGGTCCTAACAGACACATACAGAAACTCATCCAAAAGCAATAGAATACATATTCATTTATACTTTCTCCAGGGTAGATAATGATAGGTCACAAAACAAGTCTTAACAAATTTTAAAAGAGCAAAATCATCTTTATCCATTTGTCTTTTTTTAAGTTTTATTTAAATTCCAATTAATTGACATACAGTATAATATTAGCTTCAGGCATACAATATAATGATTCAGCACTTCCATACAATACCTGATGTTCATCTCAGCAAGTGCATTCCTTAATCCCCATCACCTATTTTACCCATCCCCCAACAACCTCCCCTCTGGTAACCATCAGTTTGTTCTCCATAGTTAAGAAACTATTTCTTGATCTGCCTCCTTTTCTCTACCCCTGCCCAACTCTCTACTCATCTGTTTTGTTTCTTAAATTCTACA